>NW_015151415.1:46151-110637 GCF_000732505.1 Cyprinodon variegatus
TCGACGTTCAACGATGATGAATCAACATTCAGAATCTGTTTTGAGACCCTCCACAGCGTAGAGCCAGGAAAAAAAATCTGTTATGAAAACCTTTATTCTGATCAAAACCTTAGAACTGGACTTTAAGTTGCCTAAATACTCTAAAGAAGAGCAATGAGAAGAATCTTGAAAAACGGAAATAAATGGCAGATAAATAAGAATTCATATTTCCAATTAAAAAACATTAAAGATTAGTATTTAAAATGATTTCAACATCAGTTGGTCTTTTATTACAAAATACATTTATATTCCTGGAATCCCTTTTTTGCTACAACTTTTTAAATTCTAACTTCAGAAACAGAAGCAATAAAACACAACTAAATAACAGTAAAATAATTATTTAATTTCACTACAAACTGAACAAAATTGTGAGGTAAAAGAAGCATGGATGCACATTTCCTGATAAATTCAGAAATGTTTTCTTAAAAACTGATCCTCGGATCATTAAATCTGATGATTTTTTTAATTGTTTTGGTTTCAGAGGAGTTTTATATGAAGCTGAAAATCGGGCTGCAGATGATGCAATGCAAACTATTGTTCTAATGGGTTTTCTGAACATCAAATCTGACCTTCTGATCCAGAAGAGTTTTGGTCTCAAACAAAAAGAAGTTCTGATGTTGCTGTTCAGCTAATTTATCTGTTTAACAGCAGCACCTCCGAGCCTCTCGGCTTTCATCCATAAAAAAAACAAACAGCGAAGCGTCTGCCTCCGTAAGATCCCGGTTCTGGTTCAGTGGTGTGTGACCGGGAACAGACAGATCCCTGTAGCTCCGTCCTCTTTGGGAAAATCATCCGGATGTCAGCTGACCACATGACAACCCGTTCTGCTAGAAGGCACACAGACTGACGGATCTCCGTCCTTGAAATCATCTCACAAACCAAAGTATTTAAATGGACCTTCAGGGAAAAAAACTTGATCAATTCTGCCGTTTTTGATGTTGTTGTTGTTGTTTTTTTTTTTAGAAGCAGCTAAATACAGCTAAATAAAACTTTATATAGAGAAGATTTGACTCTGAAGGCTTTGCTGCCTAATTAATATATAATTTTATGTCATTTGTTTATCGTGAATCTTTCAGGCATTTAGACAGAGATGGTTTCTAAACAACTAAACTAAGTGTTCTTGTTAATATGGCATGGATGATAAACCTTTCTACTGTGGCCTACATGTCTGTGATACTGGTCTAAACTGGAAATCAGAAGATCTTCCACACAAAAACAAGTGACTTCATCCGGAAAAGCAGAGTCAGATGTTTCCAGATGTTTCATAAGCTTGAAGACAATCAGAAAAAAACATGTCTGGGTTCTAACCTTCTGACCCAAACTGTGCTTCTTAGAAGGAAGGAACATTTTTGTTGTTCAGGAACTTCTCAGGAACCACAAAGTTCAACCCTGGTAGAAACTAGTTGGAGCACCAGTGTACCCTCCCACAGTGGGACCAGCTTAACACCAACATGGGCTCAGAGGGTTCTGATGGACCTCAGGAGGCAGGATTTAATGTTTGGTTTGTTTGTTTTTTACTTTTAAAAGAGAAGAATGATTGAGATAAATCATCAAAAGACTATTCATTAAGACAATTATTCTGGTTTATTCACCCCGTTTCTCCTGCATATATCATTTAAGGTGTTGACTGAAAACCAAAAAAATTTATAAAATCGATGAAATCTTATAATTATTTCTTTAATACGCAGACAAATAATAATAAAACATTTTTTCAGATGAATTTATGAATTTCATTTTTATAGTTTAGTGACTAGCATTAACTTTTCACATTATTACAAAGTAAAATATCAACATGATTTTTTTGTGGTGTAGGTACTGTAGGTGTAAATGTGTCACTTAATGTAAATGTATTAATTTATGTATCATTAGACTGATCAACCTATGTATCAGTAGGTTAAATGTTTATTCATGTTCTCTGCACTGCCATTCAGGGATCTGCTGATCAGCTCTGCAGCAGCGATCTGCATACAGGCCTGTAGCTGCACCCCCACAGATACACAACAAAGAGACTTTTAGCAGGAACCAAAGTTAGACACAAGGAGGGGCCCATAGACCCCCTATAGGGACAAAGTCAAAGCAGAGTTTCAGCAGCAGCCTCTTCCTCATACCTCCAGCATAATTTTCATCACAGAAAGCTGGGAGCTAAAAGAGCTTCCCAGGAGAAAGTCGGATCCCTCAACAACACCGAGGGAAAAGCAACAGGGATGCTAAAGGCACATGAAGCAACGTTTCAACCCAGAAATTCCTGAAAAGATGCAAAAACTGGAGCATAAATGACTTCCCTTTTCTAAAACATTAAAATGATTTTCTGGTGAATTTAAAAACAAGGTTTACACAACGTTTTATTTTCACTTTTAACTCCAGCCTGTGGTGGTGAGGAGGAAGCTGAGCTTAAAGGTGAAGGTCGAGGTTCTTCCAAGCATCACCAAGGATCAGAGGAAATGGATTCTGATTGGAAAAAACAGAACTTTGATATAAATGAGTCTAAATGAGCTTCCTCTGCAGGGCAGCCAGACTCTACAACAATGAGGAGGTGAGGCGCTCCTCCACATCTACACCAACTAAAGCCTTGCTTACATTGTATGATTTTTTTGCCCTTTTCGGTCTGATTCTCCAGTCGTGCCAGAATATTTCGATCGGGCCGCCTCTCAGCCTGATCCTACATCATGTAGTGTACAGGGAGTAATGGGGGGCGATAACCCTCTCACAAACACCTCACCATCAAGAATTGTAAGGTCGGGAGAAAATCAAACCTTGGATTTTTCCAGGAATACTTGGAGAGTCACTGAGCAGAGGCTGTGACCTTCACTGAAGATCTCCACCACTGTCAGAGTCTTGGTTTGTTAGTTCCTGTTTTTCTTGGTTTTCCATTTGTTGTCCTCTGCTGCCCTCATGTGTCCTCTTTCCCTTGCTCTGTTTTCTGTCACCTGTTTTCAATCCCCTCGTTAGCTCTCTCTTTGTCTCTGTCCCCTTTAAAAGCCCTCCCTCTTCAGTTCCTGTTTGCTGGATCCTCGTCTAACTTCTGTCTGTGTTCCTCGTCTCTCCCTGGCTTCTAGTTTTGGTTTTCCCCTGATGTCTGCTTGGTTCAGGTGCGTTAGTAGTTTTCTGTTGGACTTTGATTCCTGCCCTTGGATCTGAGAACTTCAATAAACCGACTTTAATTCACCTCTGCCTACTGGTTTCTGCATTTGGGTCCTCCATACAAACACCGCCTCATGACAACCAACATGATTTACCCCCTAATTAAAGTCCAGAGGGGGTTAAAAACAGTCCAAACTGATTTCAAAATCAGCAGAAATGACTGAGTGACATGAATCAGCATCTCCAAGCTGCATCACTTCATCAATCTTTCCATCTTTGCTCCTGTTGGTGATCTGTGTGCTGCTGTTCAGTAAGCTGGTGAGGCTGGCAGGATGTTCTTTGATGCCTGTGATCTATCTAGATGTCTTTTTAAAGTCTGCTGATCCCATGGTTCAATCTAACGAGCACTTCAAAAGACCGACAAATGGAATTACAAAAAATGTTTCTCTGATTCTTTCCAAAATGGATAAAAACCTACAACAACCCTGACATTTCTCCAGACTCCCACATGAAGCTGAAATGGGGATAAACCAGCCTTTAAAATGTATCCCTGTAGTCTGTTAGCTTAAACCCTCAATACAATGAAGAAATATACATATTTAGGAATCAGGCTAAAATCTGGATTTTACATCTTGTTAATTTATTTCTAGAATTAAATCAGTGATGTCCAACATATCTCAGTTTAGTTGTTTAAAATCTATAAATGTGTCCTGGAAATGCAATAGGTCTAATAACAGTTTCAGAATAACAGAGCTGACAAAAAATGGGTAGATAGAAAAAAACATCACATTTCTTCCTTTACTAAACCCCGCCCCTTTTCAGCCACCAATTCATCATGTCATTCAATGACATCCCTGTTTCTTTGTCCTTATTTCCTTGAGTCCCTTCAGTCCACCTTGGTTTCATTACACAATACCTCAACCATGATCAGTTACAGAGGGGACATTTCATCTAGCATCTCTTTAAAATACTTTTATTTTGGTTAAAAATACAAATTACAGCCAATCAAATAACAACTAAACCAGATGTAAAAGCATCCCAGCTTGAAAACATCCGCTTCCCAAGAGACTCTGAGGAGCAAGGACCCTTCGGGGGATGTAGTAGAGGTGTTTTCAGGTGGGAAGGTATGACTAAATGATCTAAGGACCTAAAATAATCCATGCTAATAGATATATAGAACAGTAACCTGAAATATAATTAGGAATATTCAATTGCAGCAGCCAACCCCCAACTGATAGAGGGCAGCACTAAGAGGGGTTTCAGACCGAGTATTGCAAGAACTAGTTTATAGGAAAATGTCTAAATTTTCACTGTAACATAGAGATAGCAGCCTTAAAGGGTAAATCACAACGTTCACCTGCTTTACCAACCAACACCCTCATGATGTCCTCAATCAGGGCTCATGTCAAACTAAAACATCTACAGCTTTTTTTCTCTCAGCCTGTATCTTTTCTAACAGACTGAATTACATTTCTTAACATTGTTTATGCACAATGTTTGTGTCTCTAACGATGTGATTAATTATTTGTCTAATCAAGGGAATCACAGCTCTGCACTTTTTGCACAGCAGAAGCAGATTTTTTTAGGCTTTCTTTATTTATTTCTTTATCTTAAATTCATAAAAATATTTTCAAAACTCTTATTCTTGGTTTCTGAGCATAACCCAGCCTTAATAGGCCTTTCCCTGTTAGAAAAAAAACCCTCTACTATAACTAAGTTGTGCTAGATCGGGCTAAAAGTCTGACTTTTTTAATTTTAGAAAATAAGATAAAAACTTTCCAGTTCAACAAAATGTTTCTTAGTGTTCGGTAAGAACTAAAATGTCTCTACTTTTACTCGTACTCCATTAGAAGAAATCTGGGATAGGGGACAAATATTTTCCTATAATTAAAAGTCTAAACTAAAATTCATTGAAATAGATTTTTAAGAGAAGGTATAAATATACTGAGTTGGTATAAACTGGATTGATAAAAGTAGATTTTCTTTTCTAAATAGGATTAAAGATAAGTGGGTATTACTTGAAAAAGCTGTGTCTTGAAAAGAGCTTTGTTGCAATTTTTAAAAATTTGACAGTTAAAAATCCTATTTAGATTTTTTTTTTCAATGAACAAAACAATCAGCTATCAGTGAATATTAAACAGAAAATAAAAAAAACAACTGTTTTAGATACGTAATGCTAGTTATTGCAATATTAATATGAGAATACCTAGATAAATACTGCAAACCAGTGACAAGGATATAAATCAGCCACTGGAAGTAAATTCTATACTGTATGCAACACATTACCAAGGCGTTAAACTTGTTGAAATCCTCTGATTATGCATCCCTGAGAATTAAGGGAATAAATACATAAAGAATGTGTGTGAGGATGAATGAGGTCCTGTAATCAGAACAAACAGTTCAGTGATTTTCTGCTCCCAGCAGATTCTTTCATGCAACTGCTTTGATTTTCAATCCAGGTCATTAATAACTCCTGAATGAGACAGCCTTTGAACTAGTAGCCAAACAGAAACAAACAAAAAAAAACAACCTTATGATCATCCTCTGGTCGCTCACCTGGTTTCCAGCCAGCAGCACAGTACCTGGAGTCTGACTGGGCCGGTATGGAATGGTTGCCCCCTTTGGTGGAGACTAGAGAGAAATACATGAGAAAAAATGAGAGCAGAAAGTTCATTAAACATGTACAAATATTCATTCCTCAGTTTTCTTTTTATGCCACAGCTTTTTACACTTCAGTACCCGATGCAGAAAGTGTCAGTTTCTGCTACACAACAGCAGGTTTTACTGCATATGACTCATTTTAGTTGAAACATGACCCCCTCCACCAAAAAAAAAAAAAAAAAAAAAAAAAGAAAATCTACTGCTGCTGTGTTTTCTGTTTGCCTTCACTTGGCTCAAAGATGCATTTCTTTGTGTTCCAGCCTGCAGGTTTTCAGTTACCGGTAAAATGAAACAATCCCACTGGACATGCATACGGGCCGGGTGTTTGTGTCCTCTTCATGGTCACACACATCAGAACCGAGGCTGCAGCTCAGTGTCGTTGGGTTAACAGTCAAACTATTCTTTCTCTTTTACTTTTATCTGTATCCTTCACCTCCATCTCAGACGGCATGTTTTCTATTCCAAAATAAATCAAAGACTTGGATGGTTGCTCAGCTCCATTCGGTTTTCTTTCTCTCGGGGTGACTGATGTAACCAGGGAACATCTAACAAACATCCCTGTTTCAATGCATCATTATAACCAGTCATAAACTGGCTTTGCTTCTGTGTTTGGCTCTGAATGTTCAACGTGTTCAGAGTCACAGTAGTTCATAGGGTGCTGGTTGTGGATAGGCAAACAAAATTTTTGCATCTTTTACAGATTTAAGTTCCTCACAAAACACTTAAAAACAAAAGTAAAAAGAGCATCACAATTAATGGAAAGCCTGTCTTTACAAAATGTTTTGTGATCATTAATCATGACAGAGGAATTAAAGCAAATGTGTCACACTCACAAACAGGAACAAAATCAAATAATTAAATCTAGAATAAAATAAATAGGTTTACTTCTATCAAATGTACAATTTATTACCTTCACCAAGGAGGTAATTTTTAGTTGAGTTTGTGAATATTTGTCCGTCCTTTTGTGTACAGCAGAGCTAGAAAGGTTAGGCAGAGATTTGAATTAAAATTTCTCAGTCCAAGGAACAACCATTTAATTTTGGTGATGATCTACATCATAATCCAGATGCAGGAATTTTTTAAAGGATTCTTTAACATTATTTAGCAGAACAAGCAGTTCTCCCCTAAACCAGAAAGTGGCAGCAGTGACTATTGACAGCTTCAGCATCAGACTCAAAAAAGTCCAAAAGCGTTAAACTGAAGAGACAAACACAGGAAAGGTCAGTCATGCATTGCTCAAAGTCTCGATCTGCTGATAAAACAAGAAAGCAGAGGGAATGAAGGTGAGAGCAGAACAATTACCAGAGGCTGCAGACATTTATGCACTTATGAAAGGATTTAAGGAAAATTGTTACCAAAGGTGTCCCTCGTTTCAAGGAACAATTATACAAATTTTGTAATGATCCAGATCATGTGTGAATTTTAGCAATAGGTATAAGTCCCAATATGGGGCAAAATGTTCTGCTTTGTGGAGGTCTGCGCTCTGAGTGCTTTTCTAGTTTACTCAATTCATCATAAAACAATCAAAACTATGAGATGTGTTATAAAATAATTATTATAATAATTCAATAATTATTGATGGATGCATGGACAGTTTATCAACAATACCAAAAATTGAGAAAAACCCTTAATTTCATATTACTTAACCAGTTATTATCAGTACTTATGCACACCTGAGCTAACCTGTAATAGGTGAAAGTAGCTCCTGCAGATTTTCAGCACCACAAATGTGTGGAAAGCGACATAACAGAGATATAAAGAAAGAAGCTATATCTACTAAACGTCAACAAAAAATAATAAAAACAACATTCTACCACAGAGCAACAGATATTTTCACTCTGTGGAAAAACAGCCTGTTCATATTTATCAGTGCTGCAGTTTGTTACATAAACTAGAATTTCTGTTTTCAAAAAAAAAAAAAAGAAATACTATGTTTCTGATGTTTTTCCTCTTTATTGACTGATGGTTGTCATTAAAAGGACAAGTGGACAATTTGATGGAGATTCACACCACAATGGGACCCCACCTCTAAAATGATAAGTGCTGCTGGACAACACAGGAAAAACCTACAGTGGGAAGCTTCCCTGACTGTAATGGTGTTCCAGAATTATCCATTAAACAGGAAAAAAATATGAAGTGATGCTAGGGTATTTAACAAAAGCAGAATTGTTGGATAGATAGGTTTCTATTACTCTAATTTCTGACCTGAAGATATGTTGATACTCAAAGATTCTCTCTCTCCTTACTATAGTTGCATCTATGCCATCTTCTCATCACAATGACTACTGACAGTTTTGCGTGTGAGTTTGCTCCTGATTTAAGACCTGCTAAATATGCAAAAACTGTACTTCCTATCTGCTTCAGGTTTAAAAAGAATCCTACCAAGGTGGGTAAGTGTTTATATTTACATGTTCACCCCCCAGAATTTTGCCCTTTTTGATGATCAGCATATGATATCTGTATAATATATGTGAAGGCAAACCTACTAACTGGATTGCGCCTGCTGCTCTGCTAATTTCATAGATTAATTCTCACTGCTCCCATTGCCTGGTTAGTAGTGCAGCTTGAGAACTATCAAGTGTTTTTATTCATGCAAGTCTTTAGTCGATCTGCTCATAGGTGTCCAGAGGACCAGAACCAATTAAACTGAGAAAGTTTTTTTTTTTTTTTCTGTCCTCCTTAGATTAAAAAATAACTGCCTGAAAACTTGAGATGTTCAGAAACTGTTGGTTCCTTTAAATCAGGAGAGAAAACATGACAGTTTACTGCAGTAAATGATAAACATATATTTCTATTTGTGTGATGATTTCTCATTTTTTAAGCTTTGTTTAACTAATCTTTCATCCATGTAATGCATTGGATTCTTAAAATCTTTTGTTCTCATTTTAAAGCATGCCAAACAACCGTGTTTAGGATTGCTGTTATACAAAGGAATGTTTCCTTAGAATGAACGGTCCTCTGGAGATCCTCTCCTGTGAAAACATTCAGTCTGTCGGGCTTATTCTGCAGTATTTGTTGTCAGCTGTGGTTTCCTGTCAGGTAACCAAAGGCCTCTTTAATGATACTCTGCACTCCAGGGAGATCGAATTCCCCAAACCCTCCTAACATTTTGTGAAGAATGTTTTTCTCATATATTGTTACAAAAACTAGAGATCTTCTGAACATCTTTTCTCCTCCAAAAAATGCAGCTAGAAAACAGCTTTAATGTTCTGCTGATAATGATTTTAGAATAGGTTTTAGCCAGAGCTGCAATCAATGGATAATAACAAACAAAACAAAACCAAAAATGTTACCAATTTCTGTGTAAGAATCAAGTTTAATCTTATGCTTTCTGACTCTGGTGTGTAAATCTGTCTCTAACACAAATATGGAAAACATTTCCTCCCATCATTTTAATAGATCAACTTGAACTGACATTAAAATGTTTCTTTGTTTTCCTAAACTAAGCCCTGCTTTCAGATAACCAGGCTGATAATATCCCATCAAGAAGGAAAAGGCGATAAAAGAATTTCAAATCTGAAGTAAAGCTTTGAATAAAGGGATGAAGCAGCACAGACACTTAAAGGTAGATCAAATCTAGATGAGCTCAGCTGTTTTCTTTTCCATTTTCCCCTGCCAGGTTTGGATGCTTGGAATACCGATGAGCTTCTACAGACTTTGATTTCACTGTTTCCACTTTTAGTTTCCAGTGTAAAGCTCCCCCTGATGACTGCAGCCTCTGATTAATACAACCACAAACTGGAGGTTAGTGTTTCCACTCTGAAGATCATTGGAGAGGTGGAACGCAGCTGAATGAGACTCTATTATGTGATGTTAACAGATATGGGGAAGATAAAGGTAGTCAATAAGTCTCCTGCAGATCTGCTTTCTGCTGAAACATCAGGAGGCTTCAGACCGGAGGTGTCTCTGAAAGCTTTTTCTAATAGTGGGAGAATGGAAACTAACTTGTGTCCAAGATAACAGATTAAATCAGCTTTACTTAATGAGGTCTGACCAATTGTTCAGTTTGTTCCTCTTAATTATCATTCTACCTGTGGGAGAAAACAGCTGAGAAGGACCCCCTGAACCTGATGCTGCCCTCACATCAGCTCAGCGCTATAACGAGCTTCAGCTCCTGTTAAGCTGTCAGCTCATCCGGCTTCTGTTCCCTCATTGTGTTATTTTTGACCACAAAAAGCCACCATATATGACCTGCTCAGCAGCAAACAGCTGAGACATGGGGAGCAACCTGATGGGGCTCTTCTAGAAGAGAAACGCATTTCTATCTGCTGCATATTTCAGAAATAAGTAGCCCCAGGAGTATTAGCCCAGACGGGGATTCAATTTGAGTGAAATGACTAAAAAAGACTGTTTGCCATGTTATTACGGTCAATTAAAACAAACTCAGCTTGATGTTCTGTAGGATCCAGAACATCACCACAGCCTCTTCAATGAGGACAACAACTTTTCTCTGAGTTAACCATTGCCGAGTTTACCTCATGTGCTTCCCTTTTTTTGCAGCACAGAATCAAAATATGAAACAAGCATCAGCAGCTGTACTCCTCACCAGATGTATCTGTTCTTCAATGTGAAATGCTACTTTGTAAAAGTTTCAGACCAGCTAAGTTTTAAACAAAATCAAAAGCCACAACATGACCAATGGTCAACAGTGGTTCTTATTAGATTCTAAATTAAGTTGTTGCATAAAAAAAAAAAAAAAATCAAATTGTGTTCATACAAGCATCAGTGAGTGACCCTGTTCAAATTCTGAGACATTGTGTTTCTATTCTCTCTTGAAGCCTTTGCTCCTTGTTCCAGTCACTGAAAAGGATTTCTTGTCTGCTGAATGAATCCGATAAAAACTTACCTCCAGAATAACGGTGCAGATGAGTTTAACACACTGGATGATGGCATCCTGGCCTCCTGATATCGTCACCTCCCTCTCTGTAGAGTTGGGGAGGAGGTCACCGGCTACCTGAACCTGGGCGCCTGTAGTCTACACACACACAGGTTTAGGTTTACATGTTTCCACCAGAAGAAAAGAAAAAACTTTAAATATAGTTGCACCATATTATTCCAAATGCTTTTAAGTTAAATAGAAGCTGATGAGGCCCAAAAAGTATTATTGAAACTATTCATCCTGACAGATTCATAAAAAGTGGAGAATCATCTCCGTCTGATTGCAGATTCAGCCTGAAGCTGATGTTCATCTAAAGAACAAACTTCTAAGTGAATCCTGGTGTCTAAATGAGTCGCCGTACCTCTCTGATCTCCTTGATCTTTGATCCACCTTTCCCGATGAGGGAACCACACTGGCTTGCTGGGATGACCAACCGTAGGGTGACCGGAGGTTTGCTGGTCACTGTGCCGTTAGCTACCAGAGCTGCCAAGTCCTGAAAAGAAGGGACAACAGGAAGCAGACAGAGTTAAACCCCAACATTTTCTGTTTGGTTTACTCCTCTCCTGTATTAGAGTTCCTCCAACTGTCAATATGGAAGCAAACCGTATCTTATTAACTCTCAAAGTACTCTGTATCTGGTCAGTTCCAGTCCACTCGGCTGTGAACCCTGCAGTAAATACATGCCAATTATAATCAATAAGAGCAAAATTTCTGTGCGACTCAATTCCATGTTTTGCCTGATGCAGCAACTGAATAACAGTTGAGCTACACAAAAGAAAATAAAAAAAATAAATTATGAAGTACGGACTCCCGTAATGTTAAGTAGAATGGTGTGGTATAACAACTAAATAATTCAAAGTTTGTTCTTTTGGTTATTCGGTTCTTTTTTTTTTTTTTTTTTTTACAGAAAATACCTGACCTTCTGTGTTTTTAGTTCACTCATTCTTAAGGTCTGGTCTATGCTCAGACTGCAAAGTAGTATACCATGAATACAATGTTATCATAATATCAGTTTGAGAAATATTTATTGAAACAGGCTGTTTGGAATGCAAAAATTTTTTACCAATATATTCCAGGTATTATTAACCTACATTTCTTCATGCAAGTATAACATTTAGGCATTTGGACAGAGTCCCAGAGCTCAGATTGGACCCTAATGAAGGTTATAGATTGAAAAACACAGAGAATAAGGTGAAGAAAGATTGATATTTTCGAACTGAAAAGTAAAAGTAAAAGCTATAAATAAAAGATAGAAGATATATTAAGGTTACATTTTGCAGAGACTCCCTTTAATAGATCCAAAGTAAAAGAAGTTGAATTCATTCACCAAATAGGGCAGGGCTAGGAGCAAGAAAAAAGAAAAAGTCTCTTCAGAATAAGTTTAATGTATTTGACTTGACCATGAATGATAATACAGTTTCCTGAATTATGTTCCAGATTAACATAATATCAGTTCTGCACAGAGAGGGACAGAGACAGTCACCGATATCAGTAAATGTCTGCTCTGTGTGATTTTATTCAGCACACGTTCTGCTGATGGGCGACTCAGATGAGGCAGCGCTGCTATTTACATTCCGCCTCAACGTAATTGATTGAACCAATCGTATTAAGAGCTGGTGGTTTAGGCCGTTATTTATTACCTGTGTTAATTAAAGAAAGAGGTTGGACTGGACAGAGGAAGGGAGGAAAGCTGTGTGGGAGATGGGATGTAATGAGGAAAGAGGGGGAGGAGGGAGGCTGGAGACAATTAAAATGTCAGAAAATGACAGAAGTCCTGCTGATTACAAAATGAGTAGATTTAGAAAGAGGAGTCATTTAAGGGTGATAAGACAGAAGGAGATTTTAAGGAATTAAAACTATTGAAGCTAATTCAGCTCCACCCAACCGGTTCTGCAGCAAGCAACACTTGGATTGTTGAGATGTTTTCCACCTTCCATTGCAAAAGCAGCTTTGGGCTGAATTATAGGGTCTTAATTATTAAAGGATGCAACCAATAATTAATTATTATCCTCCTCTTTTGTAAAACTACATACTCAAAGCTGCAGTTGTTGTTGTGAACTAACAGACTGACTGCAGGTCATTTTCTAAATAAGATCTTTGCCTTATTTATGACCTCTTAGACAGCAGGAAGAACAGATTTTCGGTCTGCCCTTTTAAAAAGGAAAAAGCTTCAAGACAACCTGCAGGCCTGTTCATTTCAGCTCTGTTGGAGTAAATATGCCTTTTATTCACTGGAAAGAACAAAACTTCCCGTCTGCATTATTTACAGTTGCTGATGGCAGTTATGGAGGCAAATGCAGAAGAAAACAGGCTGTGATCTGCATTAGAATTAAACCAAAGACAGACAAGCGGGGGAGCTGACCGCTCTATAAACAATAACCTTTCCCTGACCAGACCTCTCTGTGACATGGCAGACAACATGGGTATGCATGTTGATGACCTCACTGACGGACAGGCAGTCTGCTACTGCCGTCCGTCCGTCCATCCGCCCATCTGTCCATGACAATATGATCCAGTCAATATGTATATTGATTTCCTGTTGCTGCAGCTCTAATCTGGATTTCCATGGTCACATCACTCATTGCGATGAAGTGAACTTAGCCTCTTATTTTCTGGACAAAGAGTTTGTAGCTTTTTTTTTTTTAAAGACATCTCGACTGGCAGTCTTTTAGATCTTCTGAAGGTCTTTGAGGGTTTTCCTGTGGATTTTGGTTGCTTTGTTACTCAGTTTCAGTCAAACCCTAAAGTTATTGTTGTTGCTTTAGTTGTTGCCATAAAGAGGATTCAGAGATTGACAGAGAGCAGGTCCAGTGCATTATGTATGCAAAGCAGCAATGAGGTTAAAGTGTATTCATGACCCCCTGCAGGTTTGGAAGATGGGTTGATAATGGAGATGTCATATACCTGTGACATCAAACAGAAATCACTGAATTCAAAGTTCCTCATTTTAAAGATAAATGGTTATGCAGACAGACAGAAAACCAGCCTTAATGTTAGTAGAACCAGAAAAATCTCAGCCCTGCTTTAATCCTTTGATCAGATCCTCTCCTCTTTATAATCTCTCAATTTCACTGTCATCAAGCTTTCATGAAACCTGATCTTTCTTCATCAACCGGTTTTACTACGTCTCTCATTCTCTTTAAAAGGCTTGCTGTCACCTGTTCACTGCTCTATAAAACTGTCCTCTTTATACATTGATCAGCTGCTCTCCTTCTCACACTTCCTGTGCATCTTATTACCCATTAGGATAACTCAGGTAAAAAAATAAAATTTGTCAGCTTTACTTCTGTACCGTGCAACCTGATCAGGGTTGTTTCACTGGTTTTTTCAGCACCTCTAAAGGACAGACGGAAGATTTCTTGAAGGAATTCTCCCAAATGCATCCTAAAACCAAGTATGCTCTGAATCTGAAGGTGGAGGACATTTTGATTGAGCAAGTTCTGATCAAACACCTCCAAACCAGCCTTTGCTAATGTTTATGGTCAGTATCATTATAATTATTGTAACAGAACCACAGGACCAGCCAGGTTTATTCAACACTTCTGGAGTTCTGGATCCCTGCACAGATACGGTAAGCCAGGAAGGTCAATTTAGTTACAGCTTTAAAAACTCACCTATATTTGTCACAACATAATTAAATTCCAAAATAAAATATAAAGAATACATTTAATTAATACAGCTCATTTCAAAAGCACTAATACCCGTTAGAGTTTTGTACATCTGTCAAAACTAAAAATTAATTCTATTTTATTGAAGGTATTTTCCATTTACAGTCTGAGGTTGTTGCCCATTTGTCAATACTAAAACCAGCTCAGTCCCTTCCTTTAACTCGAACGTGCTTCCCTGTCCCACACCGTAAGGCTGCCCCCAACGTGTTTCACCATATAGAGGTGACTTCAGATGGATTTGTAGAGTCTGATCTCCTGCTCTTCTTCACATATTGACACTTCAGGCAAAAAAAAATAAAATTTAACGTTGGTCTCTTCTGAGTAGAGCCCCAAAAGACTGCAGGCTCAATTGATTTCGTTTAAGGATTTCAACATAAATACATCTGGAAAAAAACAAAAAAAAACACGCTGTATTTTTTTTAGATTTCTTTGATAAAAAAAAAAAAAAAGCTGCTACATTCATTTTTGACATTTCTGAATTATTTTGTAATCTCATAAAATCATAATCAACTACACCAATAGAGTTCAAAGACAATTATTATTTTGGAAAGCTCTATAATTAAATGAACATTTTAAAAAGTTTCCCAATTTCTAAAGAATTCTGGTTACCCACTGACCTTATGAGTTGTTTTCTGACAGACACCGTGAAAAGATACTTTAACAACAAAAATGCTAAGTTTCTACTTTTTTTTTGGCAACTCAAATTTGTTTGGTTTTATTTTGAATTAAGGATGCTGAGGTTCGAGCCATAGAGCCACAGTTTGTTTATTAGGATCTTAAAGGCATAAAATGGTGACTAAGCATGAATCTCTTCCATCTAACTTGTTGGTTTTTAATGTTCTGTACATGGATCCATCCATTTGTTGGGTCAAATGGTCCGAGTAAATCCAAACGATCAAAAATGGGCAGATGTCGCCCTCTCCATGCTGTTAAAGTGTAAGTGTGTGTGTTCAGTGTGTACCTCCTCCAGTTTGAAGGTGATCATGGTGAAAGCTCGGAACACGCAGTCCGTCGGACCTGTGATGGTGATGATCCTCTCTGGACAGGAACCCTCTGAGATGTTGATCCTGGCACCGCTCTGTTGGGTTGGGCAGAGATGGAGGAATGGGGGGAGGGGGGTGGATTAGGACAATTTATTGGTTTTTGGGAAGTGGGAGACGAGAGGGCAAAGAACGGAGAGGTAGGGAAGGAGACAGGAGATGATGATAGTTATGCAAGGAAAAGGAGTCGCAGTACAGGACCAGAGTTGTGAGTGATGGAGGGGTGGATGTAGGTTAATGGATACATGGAAGAGAGAAAAACATTAGTGGGAGGAAAGGAAATATGAGAAGAAACAGAGGAGAAGCACTACTTCTCCCTCACTACCTAAGAGACACTCTTCCATGATGCTGGAACAGAGAGGGACTCCAAGGAGGCTGGAAAAGGGATTTAAGGATGAAGAGGAAGAGAGGGGGGGAATCATCAAGGAAGATTTAAATAAAGGGAGGACAATGGACAAACATGTGACTGATTCCCAGGAACAGGAGAGAACAAATTTATTAAAGGAAGAGGAGAAGGAAGAATGAATGGAGAGGGAGGGGGCAAGGGAAAGGATCAAGAGAGGAGGAGAGAGACAAGGCAGTGCAAATATTTGAGGAGAAATAAGAGAAGGTGAAGATATAGAAAAGGTGCAGTAATAACCGTCTGGAGGATGATGAAAGAGCCAAAAGAAGGAAATTGAAGTGCCAGTTGGGAAATTATAGATAAACAGAGTCGATTACAATTTATGGGAGGATTAAATTCCCTCTGACGATCCTCTTTGATCTGGAGGACAAGTTCTGGTCTGGTTCGGTCAAAGTCAGAGACTGAAAGCAACCGGAGGCGAGTCTACGCTGTAAAGTACAACAGTATGCACATATATCTGTATAATCAGAGATGGCAAAAGTACTCACTTTCCGTACTTGAGTAAAAGTACAGATACTTGTGTTAAAAAATTACTCTGGTAAAAGTGGAAGTACTGATTAAACTTCTTTACTCAAGTAAAAGTAACAAAGTACAGGCTTGAAAATTTACTTAAAGTATAAAAGTAAAAGTAGAAACCACTTTTTTCATGCCGTTGCCTACATTTTAAATGGATGTCTGCNGAGCATGTTACAGAGGTCCAAATACTACAATGTTTGCCCAGTAACGCAGGACAAACACACAACAAGGCTGAGGAGTTAACCTTTCATCTAGATGCTGGTGAAGATTCTCAGTCATCCAGGTCATAGTCATTCCAACAAAGTTAAAAAACAAACCACTGGACTTTGTTTCCAAGTTTGAAGATGTTCCGCCTCCCATCCAGGAAGCTTTTTCATTTCAAAATGTCAGAAATAGGGTTGAGTATAGAGTGGTGTATGCAGTTCAATGCAGTGAGGAATGCTCTGATCTTTACATTAGAGAAACCAAATAACCTCTCCACAGACGCACGGCCAAACACAGAAGAGGAACCTCCTCTGGGCAAGACTCGGCTATACAGCAACACCTTATGGACAAAGGACATTCTTTTGAGGACCAGACTGTTCAAGTTTTGGACAAAGAAAACAGGTGGTTTGAGAGGGGCGTGAATGAAGCCATGTTAAGAAAGAAATAAAACAACATTAGAGGGGTTGGACTCATGTTTCAGCTTTCAAAACCCTACAATGCTGCAATAGAGTTGATTCCTTCTCTCTATCATCACAACCCCCACCCCCTTACAGGGGAATAGAAGACATTGCCCGTTCAGCCAGGCCAACAACTCCCCCAACGACCCCTTTAAGAGACATAGACAGGTATCAGGTATTGCCGGCTAACAAAGAACCCAAACGACCCCCATTCCAAAAGGGCGAAGCCGATCGTCCAGTTCAATTTGCATATTTTCTAAGCCTAAACAAGGCTTTGTTTTTGGTCCACTCAATAAAGCCTCGAACTCAACGCCAATTCAGACAGACTTTGAATTGAAAAAGCTTCCTGGATGTGAAGTGAAACATCCTTTAACTTCGAAATATATTCTAGTGGATTGTTTTTTTTTTTTTTTTACTTTTATAGAATTACATCTAGATATTTTACATTTCCTGAAAATGCTTCCTAAATACAACAAATATGACCAAAGCCAGAGCAGAAAGGCTGTGAGTTCATCAGTCAGGTTTAACTGGACATTTTCATACTTTGGACAAACCGGACCTTTTGTACAGTAAGTTTGTGAACCCGGCATCAGGTCGTCTTAGCGTGCGATACACAAGCATGACCTATTTATCAGATACATCAACCCTAATGGTTTCCAACAGAGTGCTGTTTTTAAAACACTAGAGACACTCTTACGGTGTTTTAAAGTCTGTTTACTGCTGATCGAACAGAAGAAATGGAAACCATTTCACCCACAGTGGTCCTTCTAGCCACCCTTCCATGAATTATTCTACTAACTCCTGATCTCATTACCTCCTACCTTTCTTTTTCCTGTCCTCATCTTCCCTTCATTCATCTGCTTTTGCCCCTCCTGTATTTCCTGTCTTCATAAAATCAATCCCTCTCTACTGAAGATTTTCCCTCTCTTCATTGCAGAGAGGAGTTGAATTTCAAGTAGCTTTGTAGAAAACATTTGGTTTGACCTAAAGGATGGTGTTCAGTGTGGAGATGTGTTTGTGTTGTTCCTACAGAAGCCTTGAAAGGCAAGAAAAAAAAATCTGAAGTATTTTCAAATGTCTTTTTGTTGAACTCTGGCCCAAAAGGCAGGTGATGTTTTTGGAAGCTTATTTTCTAAGTCAAATGAAATTAAGCTTTCCTAAAGATTGTGACTGGAAAACAGGAGCTTATAATTTTTTTTAAGTTTAGTTCATTATTTTATTTTAATTTTTTTCCTCCCACTGAAGCCGTCAGATTCATTCTCTAAACTCTGGCAGGTTGAGAGTCTCAGCTTTTTTTCCACTTGCCTTTCAGGGCATCCATATAAATATCCCACTGCCACTAGTTGGACATTCAAGACAAGAATCTGCTTGTCCTTGTGATCTGCTCTGCTTTACGTTTCAAACAGATATGTTTATTTTCCACTAATTAAAAGGAGAATTCTGAATAATTTCTCATTGGGTTTCATTCGTGATAAATTCCTAAAAAACCCACACAAAAAACTTTTCTGACAGTATTTCCTCATGAGTGACACACCTTTAGTTTGGTGCCGAATGCTCATCTCGTTGAATGCAGACAGTTTCCATGACAACCTTCAGTTCAGAAGTGTTAAGTGTGAATTAAATATGTTTCAATCAATGATCCAAATATGAGAAATAAAGCAGCGATAAGTTTTAACTTTATGTTGGTCCCATTTATTTCCAAGAACACCAGGATGGAAAACGTTAAGCATAAACAGCTATTCAATGACTTTTAAGATAACTTTTACTGAAAATATATAAACTTACGAGTTTTAGAAGACCTTTATCTAAGCTAGCTTCTACTGACTCTTAATCTGAAACAAATACTTGGTGCAAAGCAAAACAAATACATAAAATCTAATCCTTGGAGTGGAATTTGGTTGCTACCTTTCTGTCATTCAGAATATCAGGGTTAAAATTAGTACAACATAGATTAAACATTTCTATCAAAATCATTCCCTTTTCAAAAATTATACATCAACAGAAGGTGTTACAGAAAATAAGTATAAATTTTACTGAACACCATCTTATTCCACATGTTTGTGGGCGGAATCGAAGCAGATCAGCCTCCAAAAAACACCTTTTTCTCCTGACAGACTGAGGAAAAGTGGAAATCATCTCTTTCTAATTCCAGATTCAGTGTTTATTTGATGATCATCTAAAGAAATAAACACTGATAGATGCTTAGCGTCTAAATGAGTTGCTGCACTGATCTTCAGCAGAAGTTCTGCACAACTGTTGAGCTCTGGGAGTTGCAGACCATGAATACAGAGGAAGGTCTGATACATTAATGATAAAGCATCTACTGCTCTCCGCTCAGTCTTAACAGCTCATTCACAAAACAAGTGGCACCAATGATGGACCTGAGCTGTCAAAGAGATGTAGTTTAGCACTCCTCCAATAGACCCCAGCTTTCCTTTCCCAAACTTACTGGATCATAAGCCCCAATCAGCAGAGGGAGGGAGAGAAAAAAACAAAAAACCAAAATGACATTATAGAAGTTTTACTAAACAAGCTGCAGGATTCAATTAAAAGAACAAACCAAAACCTTTAAAAATCCTAGCTACAGCTTTTTTTCATCAAATCCATTCATTTTTCTAAAATCATACAGTACTGGGAAATAAAATTATGAATTCTAATGTGGAAAAAATATTGTGTATAATTAATTGTTTTATAAATTTGTCTGGTCCTAAATATATAAATATTTACTTCTAGTTATGAAGCAACATTAACACAGAACCGTAGGTTAAAGCTGAGTGAGACAAAGTTCAGGCATTTCCAGGTCCTAGTAGCTCTGAGCTGAGGAATGTCTTCTTCTCATTGTTACATTTCTCAGATTTTAGCCAAAAGTAGTAAAACAGAAGTAAAACCAGCGTAAACATTACCCAAGCTTTTTAACCTTGGTGCCGATTAAAGAAAGCAAAGGGGCTCAAAAGCCAAGCAGAGGTTTCTGATTTATTTCTGGATTGGCAAATTAAATGTTTGCCAAGTTAAGTATTAGCAGACCTGGCATCCAACCTTAGATCGCCCTGGATGGACTCAGTGTTTCCTCCTTTGGATAAACAACAATAGAAAGATGAATGCTGCCGATTCAGAGATGAGAACAGATTATGCAGCCTTGAAATGAGGTGAAACTATTTAAAAAGCTGAGGAAGTTTAGCAGGTGTGAAATTAAGTAATTACTTCCCAAATCACAGGAAGGTCTCAAGTCAAGAATGGCAAGTCCCAAGTCACTTAATGAGCTACACCTGAACAGTTAATCATGGGAGGAAACAAACTGTTCTGATTAATATTATATATTTTTGTTTATATTTATACATTTGTGACTTTAAAGATAGCATAAAGTTATTACATGCAGGACACCCAACTCCAAGTAATTAACGAGTCATTATGAGCTATACATGAGCTATTAATAAGGTACAGAAACAACTGGTGCAGATCATTGCTTTTATTTCTTAAGTATCACTTTAAGAGGTCAATTTTCAGACTTAAATGACATTATCAAGTCATTTTAACTAAGCCTAGGTCAAGTCTCATATCAAATCTGTAACTTAAATCTGAGGCCAGTCAAGTCATTGAGTCAAACATCTCTGGTATCTAGTAGGGTTGTCAAAAGTATCGATACTGAAACGTTGTATCTGGATACAATACTCATTTTCAAAAGTATCGATACAGCCATCTAAAGTGCAGAATAGTGGAAAATGCACTTTCTGAACATTGTGCAATTGAACAATTCTGTGCATGTTTGAGTTTCAGACTTTTTTTGTAACAGGTGCAGCTGCTGAGAATTATTTTTGTTTAACTGGTTTGGCCAATATCATTGTTATGTCTGCAAAACATAGCCAAGGAAGGAACTTTTAGAATTAATTTTAATTTTGTAAGTTTTTTATCAAGCTTGCTTAATATTGTGCACAGCATACAACCTCAAAATATCATTCTTATTGTTTTTTTTATTTATTTCTTGTATTTTTTTTAGTCATGAAAATATTTCTGTTGAATTTTAGAGTCTTTGTTTTTATTCTTGTGGTATCGAAAAGGGTATCGAGTATCGAATATTTTACTTCGTATCGGTATCGAGTTGAAAAGTTTATTATCGTGACAACCCTAGTATCTAGTATTCATGTCTTGATAGAAAAAAATTAGCTAACCAGTCTGGAGACTCCTGTTAAAGCTGCAGAAACAATAAATGGATGAGTGAGTTTTTAAATTAGGAGGATTTTGTTTTTCCAAGCAGCTGTCCCCCCCATTTCTCCTCGACTAAATTAACTGGCTCTGATTGACGAGGAACTGGGACCTTATGATTCTCATCTAGCCCTGTCTTCTTCCCATCAGCCCACTTCCCTCCCCCGTGTCATCCTAATGAGGGCAGCAGCACATCGCTGTGCTGTTTCAGTGTGGGATGCTTGTCTCCATTACTCTTCATTTGGAGAGGAGGGATGATGGACAGCCATGTCATCCAACTGGATTACTGAGCTCTGTTCTGCTTTATTAGGTCTTCTTGTTGCCTCAGTCTGTGTTCTCCAGGCTCCAGAGAAGCAGATGTGTGCGGACATCTGTGTTTTTGGAGCTGAGATGAAGAACAGCAACCTGACATTAATGCTTTTACTGACTTGATGAAGAGGGACATTGTCTTCTTCTGTTTGTGTGCTTCCCTGTTTATCATAACATCGGTTCCTGAAGGCTGAGTTTTGATGAAGAAGAAGATCTGAAACGTGTTTCCGTATGAAATTCGCTTGAGAAAATTAATATAGTTCCTTGTTTTTGAATAAACAGCCTTGGAGAGAGTGAATTTCGCAGATAAAAAAAGAAGGCACATCTTAGAAATGAGGTGAAGCTGTGTCTTAAAGTGTTTTTTGTCCTTGAGAAGTAAATATCTCTTTAAATATTCATGTTTCCTGTCTGAGCTCCACTGAAATAACCAAGGAAAATAATCTGCTCTCATCTCATCTGCTGGTCCAGGGTTTAAGTTCTCATTATTTCACATAAGAAGTCTGTTCCATTTGTCTTTTATCTTTATATTTTTTTACTCTTCTTGAATAAATCTAAGGTGTTTTTTTTTTTTTTATTAAAAATTATTTCCTGCAGCATAAACAGAGAGGGAGCAGAATTCAGAGATCTTGTCCAGTCCTATTAGGAGGCCACCATTGTTTTCAACAACGGGTTTAATATAAAGGTTTAAACCTTTTTAAGGCTTAAAAAAATTGCCTGAAAGATGCTAAAATGGAGCCTAGACAGAAGTTCTACTGAATAAACTGATTATTCGCCTTCATTTGCCTACGACAGCCAATCAGCATCCAGAGATCATCCTAAAAGGCCTCAGATCCGCAACTCGTCTGCTACCTAGTGCGCAGGCGGTGATTGCGCCGTGTGACTTCATTCAGATGACCCAGTTTCAACCCACCTCCAGCCCTCCTCCACCGTCGTAGCTAAAACTTCATTCCTCACGGACTCTTATTTGAACCGGTCCGGCAGAGGACTGCCATGTTGAGCCTGGTTCTACCAGAGGTTTCTTCCCAACAGGGAGTTTTTCCTCTCCACTGTCGCTTCATGCTTGCTCATCATGGATAGGTTCTCTCAACCTGTGTTATCCAAACTGGACTTCCATCTTGCAGGTCCCTGAGTGAAGCTCTAGTATCAGCTCATGCAATCCACTGGATCTCCCCACAAAGCTCAGCAGACCGCCTCGCTAACCAGCAGTCTACAGACTGACCAACTTCATCTATCTCCACTCCACCACCGGTTTCAGGCCTGGGAAACAGCCCTGTACTTTAATCCTGTTCATCTATAAAAATTAAGTGCTATGTTTCCTGCCGAGGTCTGAGCACTGAAGACCAAGTAATTGTATCATTACATTTCTTCTAATTGTCTGTTTTCTCCATCTGAGTTTTTCAGATTGAACTGGCTTTAGATGAAAGAAGAAGCAGAGTACTAAGAACGAAGGTCAAACAGGAGAGAAATGTCAAACTTTATTTTGAAAAAAAAAAAAAAAAACACACACACACAAAACAGGGACAACTAGAAAAAATGACAGTCTGAAAACGAGAACAAGAATGAAGAGAAGGAAAGAACACGGAGGAGGGTAAGACAATAAAACCGGGCCCATTTCTACCAGCCAGCCGTGGCTCCACTGGCTAAATGTGAAGGAGGGGATTTCACCTTAAACCATCTAATATTGGCCACTGATTCACCAGTAGTGAGAGATAAAACAGAGCCTATAGTTCATGAACTTATGGACATAATTTCACTTTATCCATTATTTAAAAAGTCACTCTGACTGCATTGCATCAAAACAGCCTCATAATATAACGGAGGTGACAGCAGTGGCTTTATGGAGCAAAGCAAACAGGTTCTCCACCAGCTGATGGTCTAAACATGAAGCCATCGTAGAGCATAGGCTGTCCACACTGAACATGCTCCATTTAATGAAACCTGTTCTTCAGAACCATGAGGTCAGAATCACTTTATAAAAGCTGGACCAAAACTACACAACATTGACTTGTAGAAGCATTGGAAGATGCTTCTGTTTCCTGTCATGAAACTGATCAGGTGTTTCAAAGACGTCGCCAGAAGCCCAGCCAGCTGTTAGGCTCCTACTCTATTTTACAAATGTCTCTTTAAACGCTCAAGTTCACATTACAATCAATCTTCATCGCAATTTTTTGAGGATACAGAATCCCATGAAATAAGAAATAACACTTCCCCTTTTTAGCGCTGTCACACTTTTGGTTTTGGTGTTGAAAAATCAATATTCAATAAATTTATTTGACAACAAACATTCATCTTTAGAAAATTGCATCTCTCAAGGTTTCATCTTAGAGCTGTTTCCTTTATTTTTCTCTTGAGTACCAACTGATGGTTTACTAAGGTCTCATAACAGATTCATGCAGGAATTTTCACCCTTTGCACTGCAAATAAATGAAATCTAAATAAGTCATTTTTTTCTTAAAATAAGTGTATTTTGTCTTGAATGGAGGAGGTAAGTGAGATACTTTGCCAAGACAATTTACATTTAAAATAAGAAAAAGCAACTCCATTGTCTTATTACAAGTACATATTATCTAAATATCTTATCTTACCTACCGGTACTAAGATTAAGGGGATATATACTTGATTTAAGAAATTTTTACTTATTTCTAGGTTGTTTTTCCCAGTGTGGACCCTAAACGCATTCTAATTAGATCAGACAACATAGCTATAAATAATAAGAAGCCTATACTATGAGTACTTTTGACTCAAATATCAAATGAAGCTGCTTCCATCTTAAAAACATCACCAGAATCCAGGGATTCAATCAGTTTACTGTCCAGCTGTTAGATTACTGTTAGAATCTGTTAAATCAACAGAGCAGAGTTGTGACCCTGGACTCAGATGGAATAGCAATAACAGTGAGACATTTCAACACGAAAACAAAGAAAGCATCAGAAACCATTATATTGATAATCGACTAATTTTATCCCTTTTACTTTGCTGTAAAATCTTCCAACATGATTGCATCAGACAGTGAGGCTGATGGTCATTTTTATTGTTAACCCACTAAATTCAAAGTTTCTTTTCAAACTATGTGCTGATGATTACAGTCTTTATTATTAACATCTCTTTTTATTCAATTATTTAACAACATCTTCACTGTAGTTCCAATTTTACTTTATTTCAGATCTGTAATTGACAACAGAATAGACCTATATGCTTTCATATGCATTGACTGTTTACTGTCTGGAAGTCATTTTATGTGTTTTTTTCTAATCAGAAATAACCTGTGTTCATACCATTGGACATTTTATGCCTGATTAATCCATATTTTAGAGTTAAATGATGTAAGAACCACAGATTTATTGTTTAACCATAACTTTACATTAAAATTGCTAGCTGATGTACTTTATATTAAACATTCTGTTTCTCTGTTGCACTGCATGTTTAGGTGATTGTGTTTATTTCTTTCGGATTCTTGTTTTCCACCTCCTTGTTGGGGGATCATTTTAGTTCCAAAGCGACTCCTCTCAGGGAGGCTCTGCATCTTTGCTCTGATATATAAATGTTGGTATTCACAGCAGGTGTTCAGAACATTGTGAGTCACTGATGAGCCAGAGTTCTGCTTTCTCTGAGATGAATGCAAACTATTCCAACCTATCGATTCCCATGTCTAAGTATTCATGTGGCTGCAGCTGCAGCCTGATTACAAATAAAAGTCTTCTCAGGAGATGCAAGAGCAGCCGTTGATCGGGGAAACATTATGGAAATAAACCATGGGAGCTCTGCTTTTTAATGAAAGTATTAGAATTTTGGATGAATTTACAGACGTTTGTAGTCAGCGATGAGGATCATAATGCTTGGCCGAACAAGCTTCTTCTGCTGGAGATTTAAAAGTTTTATGAGAAGCACAAAGATACAGAATTCTTCTGCTTTGCTGTTTAGTTTTACTGCTTCAACTCAGAGAGGAATGGATGAGAAAGTATTTCATTTTTAAGGAGATAAAAAAAGATACTTACCCCCTAAAACTAATCGTTTTTTCTTAGTTGTTAGTGATAACTGGAAATGAATCTTTAACATCACAAGGGAGGAAAATTGACCCACTCTTATTTGCTACATTGTTTTAATTTCACAACATCATACTGCCATCACCGTGTTTGACTGAAAGTAGGTTTTGTACTCAACAAATGATGGAGAAAACACCTTCCTAAAGGTCAATTTCTATCCCATCAGTCCATAGAATCCTTTCCCTTAAAACTTTAGGATCATGAAGATGTTTCTGGTAAATATAAAAGTGTTTCCATTGAAGTGAATTTTGAATTTTAAGCAAACTTCTGGAAGTTTGATAAAAAGCAAATGCAAATGTGCCTTGTTTCCGCTGGTCTTAAAGCAAATTAACAAAGCGTAATATTGTGATACATCATCGTCTACATTTTGGCCTCATGCATGCCCGTAATAAATAGGAAGTAGAGGCTGCAATCTGTTGGAGCTCAGATTAGAAATGGAGGAAAGTTTTAATAAGTGTACACTGCAAAAAATGGAAATCTAAGTGAGTAATTTTTTCTTAAAATAAGTACATTTTTTCTTGAATTGAGGATGAAAGTGAGACACTTTGCCAATGGAACAAGACAATTTATATTTGAAATAAGAAAAAAACCATTGCATTGTATTATTTCAAGTTCATATTATCTAATCATCTTATTTTAAGAGTAAAGATACTACTTTCATTGGCAAATCATCTCATTTACCTACTCAAATTAAGGGTAGATACACTTAATTTAAGACATTTTTACTTATTTCTAGATCATTTTTGCAGTGTATTGCTACTGAGAAAGCTGTTCTTACGTTAACATGTCGGCTCATAGCTGACATGTTGGTTCCAGCCATGTTTACTCTCATAACAGGAAGATCCAGGAAAATGCTGACATTAGAAACAGCTGATCAGTCATGCGAGGTTAAAGTTCGCTAAGTCAGAGCTA
This sequence comes from Cyprinodon variegatus, assembly GCF_000732505.1. NCBI lineage: Eukaryota > Metazoa > Chordata > Actinopteri > Cyprinodontiformes > Cyprinodontidae > Cyprinodon > Cyprinodon variegatus. The sequence goes on from NW_015151415.1 coordinate 72,565, forward strand.
ATTCAAACAAAGTGTCTCCATCTACCCTTCTGTGCATCAACGCTTTTTCACAAAAGCCAAAAACCACCTCAAGCGAGCAAAAAACTTTTTTTTTTTTTTTTTTCCCAAATTTGCTATTTCCAGTAAGCTTTTCTGATGCAATACTTAAAAATGCATAATAGAAAAAGCTGCTGGAAACGCCCCTTATGGGACAGGTCTTTTTTGTCAACAGCGATTCTGGACCTTAACTCTCCCCTGGAGGCCATTTGTTTTTCAGTCTTGAAACAAGCCTTGATGTATTTGGATATTTTGTATTTTAAATGCAAAATAAGCTTCTCTCCTTTATCACTTACTGTAGCCATGCAGGTATCGCTATGTATGCTGGGAATTGTTGTTTACAGAGTCTATAATGAATACCAATGTTGTCGGCAAGGTGGCTAAATAAAGTGCAACCGAACTCTCCGGATGTGCATCTTATTTCATGCAACGCAGAACATAATCTGCTGGTCCTCATGGGAAATGCTGTCTTCGTTCAGGCAAAACTATACAGTTTTTGTCCAGTGGGGGGAGCCAAAAGCGACTAACACTGAAAGTTTTGAAGAACTGCTTTAACCTCAGACATTAAAATGAAGCTTAATGTTCAGGGGATAAATAACACAATGAAATCAAAAGAAAATGATAAGTAACTTCACTGAGTGAAATCATCTATAACCTGAAGAGTAGGTATCCTTTTGTGACCTTTGACCTGTCTGGAGTTCAGTTCAATTCCATTCAATAATCCCAAAGGGAAATTCAGAGGTTGCAAACCTCTATGCTGCAGGCTGAAGATTACTACTTTAAAAGTTTCTCAGTCATCCAGCTCATGGCAACCACAAAACAGGCTCAAATTGGAAGGCAACCCAGAATTTTGCCCTTTTTTTTATAAGAACCAAATCCTGGAACAGGCCAGCATACACTAACCACCTCCCCTCATAACTTGGCGTGCAGCTCCATGTCTCAGCAGGGCAGCTTTAAAAGCCAAATTCTCCCTACAGAACAGGACGTCCTGCAAGTTTTCCTCCATCCCAGTAAAAGTTCACTTGATTGACAGCAGACCTCTAACATGCACTAATTCCTCCTGGTGATAAACACAGTTGCGCTCTCATCTTAACAATCATACATCATATTTACAGCTGCTTTTAGCAAATGAAATTGGCATTCTAATAGAAGCAGGACTCAGACTGTATTTGATGGAAGACATTTTTAGGCACATGTCTAAATGCCATTCTATGTACTATTCTATAAACTGTTGGAGAGGAAAAAACTGCACCGTTGAAAGAGGCAATGTTTAAAAAGCGTTTTTTTTCTTCTCGTTGTGCTTTATTATAATCCAATTTAGTATGATTTATAATTTTTTTCCCTCCATTTCATGCCTGCCTCTCTGACATGGATGCTAATGCAAAGAAAGAAGACAGATACCCACTACCCCCAACACCCCAGACATATCTTTTGATGCTAAAAGAGATGTTTTATTTTCTAGAATCACAGCAGGAGCTCCGAAACACCGCACACCTTGAGCTATTTATTTTTTCATTCTTCAGATCTATAGAAACAGTTCAGTAACATATTTATCTGTGCTCATTGAATGCTCTGATTGAAACCTTTACTACCGGGCCTTCAGATATGGGCTACAACAGAAAAAAAAGAAATGTCTGAATGTTTTATGCATGGTAATGTATATATAAAACCATATGTATGTATATAAGGAAGCTGGATACGGCACAGAGAATTAAACTAATACCTCTCACTTGTCATTGTGTCATGGAGGATCGCTGCAGCGGCTGTAATTAGCCGAACACATGTGAGCTGCATTTGAAGGGTTGTCATGGATCAGCAGTAGAAGATGAGGAGGAGAGATGATGAGGGGCTTACCTCTTCTCGTATTCTCTTCACGGTTTCTCCTTTCTGCAGAGAGAGGAGCAGAAAATAACATAAGGTTCTTGACAGGCTTTAAGGAACAGTGCCGAAGTGCTCAGAGATAATAAAGGCTTAATAAAATGCTCCATTAATGACAGAGCAGAAGAGAAGGATTCTGTCTATTAAACCAAAATGTTTATGTGCATCTTAAATGAAACTAGACTCTTCTGTTCTATAAAACTTATCACTTTAAATATACTGGAGGTTTATGGTTATGCAAAGTCAAACCCATCATACGGTCTATTTGGGCATTGATTAATTAACATATTACTCACTAATCAATAAAAACAGTTGAATACACAGGGGAATGTTAAGCCTTATTGGCTTTCACTAACTCCTCCTGGGTGGATCACACAACCTACTTTTTCAAATAAAAATGTACTAACAGTTTGCAGCAGCTAAGCATCCAGAACAACATGACTAAAGGAGCAGTTTCTTGTGTGTGTGTATTATGACCATGTGTGTTTGTTGTGTGTGTTTCTATTTATTTTAATCTTTTTTTTTTGATGCAATTTAATCCTATAATGATTAAAAGTGTTTTTACATTTAATATATGATATATGATATAGGATATCAAACCTTTCCAAGATGTAATTGTTACTTCAGAGCCTAAAATTCAGTTTGAAAAGCAAATTCATAACATTTTCATCCCTTTTCTGTATATTTAATGAAAATATTTCCTCCCCAAAGAATAACATTCTTGTATTTTATTTGTTGGTTACTGAAAAATCAGCAGGGGAATAGTCATTCCTTCTACATCTGGCCTGTCATTGCCTTTACTGTTAATATGAAGTAGAAATGGGAGTTTTCCACATTTATCCTGGTTGTTGTTTATATTCCACCTCAGGCCATTATTAGCAAGATGTTGCTACATTTGTCCAAAAAGACGAAGAAGGTGGTAAAAAAAAACACAACAACAACAGAAACATCCAGACTCCCTGTTCATTGTTCTTGTGGATTTTTAAAGCACAAGATAATGTTGACAATGAAACCATTAAACCAATAGCAGTGTTTTCTGTTTCTTGGATCGACTGAGTGAGCAGCAAGGCTCAGATTGCAGCAAGTAACTGTTCAAATTAAAGCCAAAAGCAAACACTGAAAATATAAATATTAACATCTTTCATAACGTGAGGTCTTTTTTCAGGTTAGTATATGAAAACATGCCCAATCCAAGAGGTTCTGCTTAGATTGTTAAAGACTGAGTGCAGAAAGAAGTGCTTTGGAACAGTTTAACTCACAGCTCATGGCATCACTTTTCATTAGAGTAGGTCCTTTAGGACCCCTGCCAATAGGGGCTGTCCCATAGACTGACATGTAAGACCAAGAGCTACAGTAATGTTCTTCGCTTGGTTTTTAGGATAAAGCATATGCTGTGATACTTTCTCTAGTTAAAATGTATGGAGACATAAAGCTTGAGTCCAAGTTATTTTACCAGAGTGAAAGCAGCCAGTTCAGTGAAAAACAATCATTATTGTGGGTTTGAGAGTTAAGAATTCAAAGCTCTTTTAATGAATGATGCTTCTTGTCTCCCGACTCCAGGAAGCCCTGAAGCAGTTTTCTGATGCTCCAGGCTACTAACAGGTTAGAGCGACTGACTCTGAGTGTTGCATATAAATCAGCTTAGAAAGATGAAATACCCTGAGGAATAAAGAAAAAATGTCCTGCTGTAAATAAAGAAAGTAAATGTCACTGAAATCTCCATTTCAGTTTCCCACTAGTCTCCCTAAGTCTCATTTTAGAGCAACTCAGTTCTGCTCTGCTGCAAGCCTTTGGAGACCACTTCCTGCTCTGCTAATGCATAAAGAAGACAGTGAGGAGAATTTGGACGTCTGCTGCTTCTGCGCATATAGGAGTATTCAGGAGATTTTAGACTTAGCCAACTTTTACTGTCATTTTGTATAAACAGAGTTATGTTTAGTACAGCTTTCCACACAGTAAATGTTCATTTTCATTCCATAAAGTGCAGCAGTGATCAAATGTAAACAGTGTAGGAGAAAAAAAAAAACAAACATACGTGGTGCAAAAAACGCATTGATATGGAAGCTCAAAGAATTATACACAGTACTTGAGTTGAGGGGAGATGAGCATCCCCCTTCTTGAAAAAATCTTAAAAATCATCCCCCTTTCTAAATAACCATTCCCCATACTATCACCTAAGACATTTCATTGAATGTTTAAAATTTCTACTATATCTTAACAGTAATGGCAACAATATTGCCATTTCAACTTTTGGCGGTCTTACGAGTAGCCTGAGCAAACTAAATAAAGTCAAAGAAGTGGCCTACCATGACTATGAAGCTGATCCCAGAGGGATATTTGTCCTCTGCATTAGTCCCTAACTATGCAGGGGCAGTGATAGCCATGCCAGTCTAGGGACTGACTGCAGTTCTACTGTAAGGTGCCTTGGTCAAGGTCAATGACTGACATACCTGACATGTAACAACTATACCACGCATATTGCTTTAGGTTAATAAACTAAGTTAATTAGGCTATATGTGCTTCCAAAAATATATATATATATATATATTCCACCCCCCTTTCTTTTTCTTTTACAACTAGACTTGTGATTATACACATGGTGCAAATATGCAGTATTTTTGGTTTGGTGTTATTAGTGGGATGCAGAGTCTGTGACATTATTTGAAGTTTTTCAACATTTAGCTGTCTGATGGCGTTTCGGAAGAATGCACAATCTGCTGGACCTGCATCGAATGCTGTGAAGCCTTTTCTTCAACGAAGCAGAAAGTTAATATATTTGTAGTATTATAATATTTTTGTATTTTCCTGAGAAATTGAGAAATTGTTGCACTTCCACGTCTCATCTTATACAGCAGCTTTACTTGCAACTCTTGAGAGCAGCTTTTGTTCAGAGAAAAGACAGACAGACGACGGAGTCCAACTGGAAATCGGACATGTGATTAATGAGTGTTTCACATTGTTGGAGAATTACACTGACCGCCGCTCTGATCTGAAAAGCCAAATAGCTAAAATATGTGGACATATTTATATTTGTTTTTTCTTCCATTAGGTAGTTTCTTCACATTTGACATGATGTGACAGAGGTGCTGCTTTACTGTGATCACAAATGAACCTGCTGCAGCAGCAGTTAGTAACTCACCTTTCCAATAATGCTCCCAACTTCCTGTGGAGGAAAAAAAAAAACACCCGGTTAGAAAAATATTCACTTCTGTCTGCAGCACTAAAGGTTGTTGAACTGTTGGTGAACTTGTTTTGGAACAGCAGAGTGACAAAACAGTCTACAGAGTTATTATCTGTACAACATTGATTTAAAAGGAACATCAAACGACATAAATCAACCCTTGTGACTTTGCTGCTGATGGGAAACTGCTGCACTTTATGGCTGGATCCACTGCTTTTCCTCCGTCCTGTCCATCTCTGTCTAACTATGTGTCTGTGTATGGAATGTTTTTGCCCTTTGCTGCAACCAATGTCTGTGAACAGATTTGTCCCTAAGGGATAAATAAAGTTGTCTGAATCTAAAAATGCAGTAACTGAGACAATGTTAGATGTTGGAGTATTTAACATTTCAGAAAAAAACTTGTAAACTTGAAACATTGATCCAATAGAACCAACTATTCTATCCAGCTTTTATTGTCATTACACTGATACAAGTACAGACCAATAAAATTAACTCTCTTCATTTATTTTCTTTTTTTTTTTTTCTTTTGAGTTTTTACGGCTCTAGTGACTCATAGGAAAGGAGGTATGAGAGAGGGGGAGAGACATACCATTGTGCATCGCCCTGGAAGCAGTGTGGGGTTAAGGGTCTTTGCCCAGGAACCCAGTGTGGCAGTCTGTGGGAGTGGGGCTTGAACTCAGAACCTCTCTATGCCCTATCCACTAGACCACCACTCCTAAACTCTGCTACTGTACTTCCTGATCATCAGCCAGCTCCTTTGGTTTCTGTATTTTATTACTGGATAGACTGATTAACCCATGTGTGACTGGCCAACGTCAACAAGGTTAAAATTTTAGAAAGTATTTGATAAAGACAGAAACAATGACCTGACAGTTGAATCTGTTCAGTCTACTGACTGAACCTTCTACCAAAGAGTTTGAAGTTTATTGTTTATTTTCTGGACTTCAGGAGTGGGAAGTAAAAAGAAATAGGCCCAGTGCAAATGTCAATTTGGAGCTCATGCAGATTGTTGAAAGGAAAAAAGGCGTCACAGCAGTGATGTTAAAACCATTAAAGATGTCAAAGCGTCATGTTGTAAAAAGTCTCCCCTTCACACTTAGCAGGTAAACAGAACACGACCATCCAGCCTGATGGGAAAACACAGTATGAAGCTCCATAAACCAAACATCACCACCAGATGCCTCTTAGCTTAATGTTGCAGACTCCTAAGCAGCTTGTAAATCATACAATCTTTAGTCTCTACTATACCAAAACTAGTAACAACTGCTAATTTTGGTATAGAGCTGTTTTGGAATGAATCATTATAAACCTGTGTGATAAATAAAGAGCAGCTCTAATAGATTTATTGGACTTTATCAAATCCCAGTAATTGTCCAAGAGGCCTGCACTATCGCTTAGCACATTGTTTAATCCAATTAATTACAAGAAGGTACTGTCCTTTTAGAGGCGACATGTTGAACATTTGGCCTTTCAGTATTTTTTATCAAATGAAAGTAGAGCTGTGACCACGTCTGGAGCCTCATGTACAGCAGATTGATTTCATTTAGCTGAAAGTGAATCTGAACTTAAAATTTACTCTGTGTTCGCAGAAAAAGGACCTTGAAAGAGGGATTGCCTTCGAGTCAATGAGTCGATGCAATCAACTGGTTTTCTTTAAAATCATTTTCACTCTATGATCTGGTTGAACCGTAACGTACCTTGAGATGACGTGGTGTGAATTGGCGCTAAAGAGATAGACTGAATTGAATTGAAAGGACCTATCTTTATGTTACAGGTAAAATTTTGACAATTGTCTGTTACATTGTTTAATTCAGCTATTTTGACCTTAACCCCTCTATACACTAAATATAACGAATGCAGTTATCCATGTATTTGTCATAGCTCCACTTTCTGATATAACGGTTTACTTTGGAACTGGGAAGTTGGAGTGCCATACATTTACGAGGTGATGAGATTTCCAGTTTCCTGTTTGTGGACGCTAGTAGTTTCCATAGTTTTTTATTAGGCCAATACAGGGACTGTTAACACCACAACAGTGAAAAACACAGTGTTCCATCTATTCTAAGATCCAAGTACAAATGTAGCGCACAATCAAACTATCTCACTCAGATATGCCCCATAACGAGACAGGAGCTGAAATTGTGAACATATTGAGCTTTTACTGATAGCACTTTTTCAGGTGAGCATTTTATTTTTCAGCATAAATTTTGTTCTATTTTCACAGATTGTTTAATGTATTATATTACCTGTTACTTTTCCTCTTCCGGACCACACCACCCATTTTGGTGACATTTTCAACATGCGTCTTGTGGCGGCGATATGCTTTAACATCTAGTTTAGCTACCCCCCATAGGTAAATAAAAACCTGTAATAAAGTCTTCATTCAGGATTGTTTGATGTAGTAGTCCAGAGCGCATGCTTCACTCGTTACCTTTCCGTGCATTAGAAGGCGCAGGGTGAGCGTGACCCCCATGGCCCCGTCTCCAAACTCCTGTTCACAGCTCATGGTACGGGTGGTGGTGTGGTGGGTGAAGGTGTGGGTGGACTCTGCTGCTAAGAGACGCATGAAGGTCCAAGGCCCCGAGGCGAGTGGAGCTGTGCAGAACACCACAGAGAATGTTTTGGAAGAACCCGCTGAGGAATGCTTAAAAAGCCCCGAATAAAGTCGGGGGAAACAACGGTTTTGGTGTTTGGGATTCTGACGATTGGACTGGACTGGTCAAACTGGTGGTAGACAGGGAAGCGTCCTTCTTCCTTCGTTTCTCGTTCTGTAGGAAGCAGACAGAGAAGAACTGATAAATATACAATTTGTCTATTTTTGAACTTACTTCTAGATTTTTACAAATTGGTTCAGATATTTATGGCTTTTTTACCTTCTGGAATAAAAAACAACATAAAAAAAAAAAAATCTGTTAAAACCAAACAGTTTGGTTCATAGCTGCTACCTTATGGTACTTAAAGTTTAAATGGGAAAAAACAAACAAACAAAAATAAAACTCCAAGCATCTCAAAAAATATGTTTAACATATGGGTCAGTCAACATTTCTTTACAAGCTCGAAGGATAATGATCAGGGTTGGATGCTTCTTTTACTTCTCAGACATTCAAGGTAATGTTTCAATAAAAAAAAAAAAATTTATAAAAAAAATTTAGAGCAACACATATTTCAGGTAGATTTAGATATATTCTGTGTTAATCAATGATGCTGAATTCCAAGTTTTACAACAAATAGTGTTCTGGCAAAAATTACTACAATGAATTACACCCCCACACTGCCAACCCCCAACAGCCAACAGAAAGAGCTCCTTCAGTGACAGATGCCTGTATTCTCTATGCACCAAGGAGCGCCATCTCATATCCTTCCTCCAAGCAGCGGTTAGGCTTTAGAACAGCCACTGCTCCCAACATAAAATAGTTATTTACAGTGCCCTTCGCAATTATTGGCACCCCTGTTTAAGATGTGGTTGAGGATTTAAAAAAATTCTACTTTACTTTTTAACAACAAAGAACCAAAATGCAAAAAAAGAGAAAAATCCAACCTTTTATTTAAGTATATTACTTTGGTGGTAAAAATAAAATCACACATTTAGAAGATAAAAAACATGAAATCATGTGTCCCACAATTATTGGCACCCCTAAAAATTCAGCTAAATAAAGTGATTGATTTCCTTTAAATTTATTTTTCTGTAGTTGCTAAAGTTGGTCAGGGTATCTAGGAAATTTTCATTAGTAATTCATGACTTCCTGTTTCCCTGGGGTATAAATATGACGTGACGCAGATGCCTAAACCATTTAGTCAGCATTGCAAAGACAAGAGAACACACAATTCAAGTAAGGCAGATGTGCGTCGACCTTCATAAATCAGGCAATGGTTATAAGAAAATAGCCACTCGCCTTAACTTGTCTGTATCTTCAGTTAGAGGAATCATTAAGAAGTTTAAAACAACTGGAACAGTGACAAACAAGGCTGAAAGAGGTCCCAAGTTTATCTTGCCACAACGCACAGTGAAGGGGATGGTAACAGAAGTAAAAAAGTCCAACACTTACTGTCACAGAATTGCAACAAACAGTGGAATCTTGGGGTCACAAAGTCTCCAAAACAACCATCAGATGCTCTCTACATGCCAACAAGCTGTTTGGAGGGCATGCAAGGAAAAAGCCTTTTCTCACCAACACTCACAAACGTAAACGTCTGGAGTTTGCTAAGCGGCACTGGGACTTCAACTGGGATGTTGTGCTTTGGTCAGATGGGACTAAGATTGAGCTTTTAGTCCCAGCTTTAGCCCAAACTCTAAGTGGGTCTGGCCTAAAACAAAAGATGAGTATGCCAAAAAGCACCTCATGCCCACAGTGAAGTATGGTGGAGGATCTGTAATGCCTGTTTCTCTTCTAAAGGCCCTGGGAACCTTGTTAGGCTGCATGGCATCATGATTGCTTTGAAATACCAGAAAATTTTAAATAAAATCCTGATGGCCTCTGCCAAAAAGCTGAAGATGGGTCATCATTGGGTCTTTCAGCAGGATAATGACGTTAGTCCTGTTGCCTTAATTCCCTTGTGCAAATCAAAGCTCAAATTTCCCACTAAGGCTAAACTAACCACAGGAACTTCCCCTTCACTTTTCAGTCCCGGTTCGCCAGTGTTCAGAGCAGCACTGGACCCATCTCTACCAGTTCTCAATAAACCTGTTAAACCTTCCCCTGGTCTCTCTGTTTGTTTTTTTGCATGTGGGCCAGATCTTTGCATAAAATCATGACAGGTTTCTTTGTTGTTTAAAAAAAAAAAAAGGAGAATTTTTTGAAGTCCTCCACCACATCTTAACCAGGGGTGCCAATAATTGAGGAGGGCACTGTATATCATGCCATTTCAACCATTTTCTACATAGTATTGTAAATGATTTTTTTTTTTTATTCACGGTAATATGAATATATTTATTATTCTTAATTATACTATCCAGGTTCTTCTAAGAATTTTTTATATAATCAAATATTCTGCTTCTTTTATTATGCTGCAAAGTTGAACTTAGTGTTTTATTTTATTTTTATATTTCTATATGCTTCAGCTCGTCTATAACTTTGCTGCTGCTATTTCTCCACTGAGGGGAAAATCAATCATATTTCTATTCTGCTTAAGTGAAACATGGGTTGCAGGCTGGCTGGTAAGGTAAATCTTCAGGGCAGCAGATTCAACAGAAAATTTATAAATAACTTCTGGCAAGGTCATATTTAATGTTTGTGTGGATCGTTTTTACAGTAGCCAGACGATGTGAGCCGAATAGTGAACTGTCCAATATCGGTGTTTCTTCTCTCCACCAGTAGAAGGCACAACAGTGGATTTGGAAAAAGGTTGTTAGAGAATGAAACTGATGCCAGCAGCTACACTCAAACTGCCCTTGTGGAAGCTGAGATTAGATGGTTATAGGTTTAGGGTTCCAGCAGCCCACTTTAAAGGATTTCAAGCTTCTGGGCTGTTGGTTCTGATAAAAAGGAGGCTATAAAGCCCCCAAAACATGAGTTGTTTTCCTCTCAAACTGCTGGGAGTTTGTATGATATTACCAATAACATATTCTCTTTTATCTGGTTCCGTTGCTGACGAGATGTGGGACTGTTCCAGGCGTGCTGCAGCAGAGAGACGGCTCTGTACCTTGTGTTGAAGTGACCATAACTTTGCATGTATCAACGGTAAGTCAACTAGTCTAAGCAGTAATTAATCAATGAATCAGAGCCTCTGTTTGAAAAGCTCAGGGCCGCTAAATGATTTTGGCCTTGGAACCAGGAGTGATGATGTTTAAGAATTTCCTTTCACATAAATGGAGCAGAAACAAACCTGATGAAACGAGCTGCCATTGCTCTGCACTAATGAGTAGCTGTCACCCGTTTGTTTGCATCGTATGAATGTGTCTGAGCATGTGTCATTCACATTGTGACTTCCTTTGATCCTTTTCCCAGAAAGCTTGTGAAATTTCCTTGAGCATCTGTTTAGTTTTATGCTTCTGTGTCTGAAAATCTGTCCTTCAGGCATCTGTCTCTATGCCAACCAGCATCCTTGGTGGCATTAAGGTTTGTAGATAAATAAATACGTATTTATGGAGGGATTTTGCCTCCTACCAAACAAGCGTTAGGTGTCTTTGTGTAGAAGCCAGTTGCATGCAGTGAGCTTTATATATCCATCTCCATTTGTGCTGAGAGTGTCTGCTTCTTCCAATCTCATAAAAAATACAGAATCTGAACCAAAGTAGGTCAGCATGCAGGCTGTCTGGCACACGAGACAAGCAGCCTCTCATGACAATGCATCCCTCTCACACTTTTACTAAAAAGGAGGATGCTTTAACTTAAAACAAAAAAACAATCTAACAGTAAAAATGTCTACAAAAAGCATGCATGCATCAAACTGGTTAGAAGTGTGCATGCACTCAGTAGCCTGACTTGTTGGTATTAAAATGAGGCATTTAGTTCCCCTACAAGATCTGTGAGTGTGTGTATGTGGGAGAGATGCAAATCCCAAACATATGAATTATTGAGGCTTTTTCAGATGCTACAGCTTGCCCGCCCCTCCCCCCCTGAGTCATACGTGACAGTGCAAGCACACACACACACACACATGCAGTAGTTAACAGGCCAAGGATGTGGCCTTGCACAGTCAGACTTGAGGGAATGAGCCTTGAATGCAACATGCATGATGTCAGCACTGAGAGCGTCCAGAAAACATCAGGACTCAGAGTAACTTAAGCTGATCAATCCAAGGCAAAAACTAGCAGCCTCTATTGGTAGGAATACCAGGTTTTTTTGTTGTTTATTAGAATCGTCTCTTTCCATTCTGCCATCCTCTTTAATAACTACAAGTAATCCAAAGAAGTCAACTCTGATGATTTTTAGGGAGAATGCTGAACAAAAGCACTCACGTCCATAAATTACTACCTAAAGGAACTGGAAGCAGGATGAGAAACTGACAAGTGACACAACTGCCATTGCAGGTGACTGCAGCCACCAGCCATGCAGAACTGCTGCAAAGATAGACCATAATTACAGCGCTGCACTGATGATGCTGAAACACTGTTTACTAAGTCACAGTTTACTACAACAGCACTGGTCATATTTTATGACAGTAAAAAGCATCATGTCAATGACAAAGTAAGTCTTTGTCAGGCTTATAAGGCTAACAGCTTCTTGTTCTTCTTTTACTACTGAAACACCGACTTCCTGTGTGAGGGCTGTGCATGCAGCATCAGGTGACGTTCATTAATTGGAATGCAGTGGAAATTCAGACCCCGAATTGCAGAGCATAAAGTCCTGGTCACACTGGCTGCGTACGACTTTTAATCTCTGGTCCAAATTTTTTCCATGTCACGCTGACTCGTATAAAGAGGCTCCGAATCCGCAGGGGGAACAGATATCTGCAGATCTGTGCAGGTTTTTTTTTTTTTTTCACTTCTATCTCTGGGCCACACAAATCGAAACAATTTCCCACATTTGACTTGGACAGAATGTGAAAAATTATTAAAATAATAAAATGTAGCTATAAAGCAATGCCCCACTTAAAGATTGTGTGCGGCATCTCAAACATAAAAATAGATTTAAAGAAAAGGAAAAGTAGCAACAAATCCCATCTTAGCTGGGGTTTCTTTTAAAGTTTAGGAACAATGGAGGCCTTGGCTGTGCTTGGAGACATCACTAATGGAAGATGTTGGAGTCTTGTTGTCTGAGATCCTACTGACTCGCTGGAACACGATAAAGCATCATGCCTAATGAGCTGTTTTAAAATGGTTCAAAACTAAAAAAGCAAAACTATTTGGAGGCAGTACCAGTCCAGTTTTTGCTTCACTGGACTTCTTTGCAATCGAAGCATTCCAGAGGGAAATGGCCAAAAGGTTGGATAGTCGACTGTCATCCCAAAGTCATGTCAGACATATGGAATATATAAAATAGATATAAATAATGTATCTACACTGGCTGAACAGGAAGCACAGCAGACCCAATTCTCCCTGAACACATGTCCATGACATTTCACTCCCCAGTGATGGTCAAGTCTGCATGTCAATAAGCCACCTTATAAATTTTATGGCAAGGATCTAAATTTTGTTTTAATTACTTTTTTTTCCTGTTTCAGTCACTTCTTCCACAAAATCTGACCTTTGCTCCACTTCCGACACAACACCTGGATTTTACAATAACTGAATTTCTTGTTTCGCCATCCTGACCGCTGCTGCCATGGTTATTTGGATACTTGACATTTATACCACTCTGTAAATATATTCATAGGTAGTGACAGGGCAATTCAAGCAGAACATGTACCTCCAATCAGTGCAATGCAAAATAAGGATGTATAAAGGGAAGGTCTGCAGAGATATATCGACTTATACATCTGAATGTGTTTGTGCACCACACATTTCAAAATTTCTCCCTACCCCCACATTTAGTATGAAAGATGTGCAGTCTCATGTGCATGAGGCCCGTTTTTTAGAAATGTATGTGTTTTGCTCTGTCATCCGTCAACAACAGACTTAGTTCCCATCTGTGAGGGACGGCGGAGGCTCTCCATCATGCTGCAGCGCCTCAGAGCCTGTGGGAATTCCTGCTTAGACTAGAATGGCTTGTATGGATGACCGAGAGGATAACTTGCAGATGAAAGAGGCAGTGTAAACTTATAATTGAGAGACTGCTGTGTCTCTGTCTTTACGTTAAAAAAAACTCCATGTTTGATCGTTTCTGCTATGAATCGGCGGCTCAGCACTGAGATATGCTGACGCTGTGATTTACATCTTTAGACCTGATGTAGTAATGGAAGAGATGGGCAATACCCATTAGTTACCATGGAGACTAAACATTGATACAGAGGGACCTTCTCATGTCTGAAAAACAAACAGATCGCCACATTTTTTTTTGTTGTTTCTCACTGACAATAAATAACTTTTTCGTTTTCATAACAGGGAATGTAAGAATAACCTTAAACTGTTGAGTTTTTAACTAAAAGGAGAATATTCTCAGATCTTGGTCTAAATATCTATTATCCTTAATGCTAATTTCCAACAGTCTGAGACCTGGACTCACATTAAGGTCCAGGATTTACAAACCCAACCTCTGATGGAACATATGTCCCCTCTTTATATCTGGAGTGTAAAGATTTAACAGCTTGGACCAATTCAAAGCCATAGTCACAGCAAGATGGATCATTATTTGGCGTTTGCTGCTGAACCTCAAAGGAAAAGATACAAATATTAGAGGAGCCTTTCAGCAACATTTCAGCTCTCAGATAGTTGACTATATGATTTCTAATGTTGCTGTGTCCTTCCACCATCAAAGCAGGCAAAAATGAGAGTACATCCATTCATCAGCAACAAAAAAATGTTTCATCCTCTTCACATTTCACTGCATTAAAGCAAATAAGTAAAGCTGGAAAGCATCGGGCACTCACATCCTCACCGCATTGCTTCACTGCACTTAACTGGATGTTTTATGTGCCACAGACAGTACCAAAAAAAATCTGCATAAGCTGTCCTCTCTTTTTCCAGTGACTAACTAACAATTATCCGACAGTTAACAGGATGTGAGCTAGAGTAAAGAAAACTGGGAGAAACTGACAGAGGCCTGACTTCCTGCTTGTTTTATGATTTCATGTCATTGGATCTGATCACCAGGAGGGCTGCCCTCGATAATTCTGGTCAGCAACAAACTGCTTCTAATTCCTGATTGGATTAAACAGAAAGACAGTCGGTGTCTTAAAGCAGATTGGATTAAAACAACAGCTGATTGATTTGAGTCGTTAGACCGAGATCTCAAGGACAAACTGTGCATAAAAATGTCCTTCCAGTGACTTTAAATCCCCTCCGCTGTGAAACGTGCAGCTGTGTATTTAAATCTTCTTAAATTATAACCTCATGTCTGCTGAAACCTGTGTAACTTAAAGCAGTTAGAACATTTCATCAGCTTGTGGGTGGAGGCTCTTACAGATCCTGACCTTAAAGAAGGAAGACACGGAAACTGAAACCATAGTTAGAATATTAACCCTTTAAAGCCCGATCCAAGAATAAAACAAAACAGAAAATTGCTTTTTTGGTTTGAAGTCCTTATTTGGCCTTTTAACAAAATATGTAAAAAGAAAAAAACAGAAATAAATTTTTGATATTAATAATTTATTACTATACGATAAGTGAAGATTATTTTTTGTGCAGTCTTCTGCCCTCTGTTATCAGGTATATCTGATTGTGTACAATAGGATTTTGAGCAAAGGTTTTACCAATAAATTATGCAAAAGGTGTCAGACGCAAAATATTTCAGAAACCGTATGTATCAAATATGATACATTTGGCATTACAGGGTTAAATGCATTTCAGGGGTTCCAAAAGGCTGGTTAAAACTTATTCTCAACCAGGAAAAACACCAAAAGGTTTTAGTCTACTATACTTAGACTGGAAATTTGGTAATTTCTATTAAAACCTTGCTAAAACACACATAAGCAACATTTTATAAAAAAGACTGTCTTTGTTTCTGTTTATGAAGTTGTACAGATTTGGAATAGAGAACAACGGGACCACAGCCACATCCAATCCTTAAATTTGTCTCCATCTGCTGCAATCACACTGTGATACATTAAATCTGCAGTCACACTTCCCAACCAAATATCCCAATATCCATTAAATGATCCCCCAGCTTCCAGATTTGATTGGCTTATAATCCAAATCCCAGGTCTCAGCCCATATGCTACTGGTTACTCTAGTTAAATCAGAGATTTCATTTCATTTCACTGCATTAATGTGTGTTGCAAGTGTGTGCGTTCCTGTTGCTGGGTGTAATTGTGTGTGTGTGTGTGTGAGGAAGGCATCAGTTGATGATGTCATGGCTGAGCAGCAGGGAAATAATGTGTGTGTCTATAAAAGAGGCTGATATCACCTGTGATGTGTCAACGCGCGTGTGTGTATGAGACGTAGTTAAATGCTCACACAAGTTTGCAGGACTGAGGGTAGAAAAAATGATAAAAACAAGTAACAGAGACTAAATAAAAAGAGGGATTCAGAGGACAACCTCGGGTTCTGCTGGTTTTGTTCATAATGACTGTGATTAAAGGGACGGGATAATGGCAGGGTGCTGAGGCCAACCGTAATGAAAAGTCATCCAGGATGCAGGAGGGTAACATAAACCTTAGAAAAGAAACATGTTCTGCAGCTGCCACAGCAGAAAGCACATCGCTGCAAATCAACCCCTTAAACAAATGTGCTTCAGAGTCGTTCCAGATTAATTTCTCTCAGAATAAACTGGCCTACGGTGCTCTTCCCTTTTCACTTGATAAGTTCTCTACATTTATTTTCAGTAACCCTGAACGGTTAAAGCTGACCGTTGGGTACACCACTGTTATTATACTAAACTATGTGCTTCCTTCCAGTTTCCTTGCTAATTCAGAACCGTCGTGATGGTAAAGTTGGCAGAGTTGAAGCAGAAAAAGGTCTTCTTTTGAAATATGAGATTCCTGCAGGACTGAATGACGAAAAGACGTCTGAAAGAGAACAGAAATGTTTGGTCTTTGGAGAAACCATAACCAAAACCTGGCAGCATCTATCCAGCACGGTGGTGGAGGGATGATTGATAGGGTCAGATTGCAGACGGAACGGTACCATAGTTAATTTATGGTTCAAACTACTGGTTGGATATTCAAACATTTTTACAAATCAATAAAGATTACAAACTGGATAAATGAGCAAAGGAATCTATTTTTAAGTGATGCTTTTATATCTTCAAGAACATAAATATATTTAGTTTAGTTAAAGTCAAAGGCCTTTACTGGTTGATCCAAAATGGAGTCAGAAACCTCTAGCTTGGATATCAATCGATTAATTGATCAGGATCTCTTTGCAGAGGAAACTGTTCTATAGTCAAGTGTCAGTCCATTTGCAATCAACAAGAAGATGATCCCAAATGCAGCACGAGATCTACAACAGTAAGGCTGAAAAAGGAAAGAATCATGGAGCTGCAAAGACAAGACTTTAAACTGTCCAGAAACCTGAAAACATAGACAAAATTTGCAGAGAATGGAACAAAGATCCTCCACAAAGAATAAAAAATCTAGCAGAGACAAAAAACAGATCCTGAAAGTTACTGCAGCTGATGAGGTTTCTGTTAGGTCGAGATGTTCTTTGTTTTTTTTCTTCGCTCCAGTTTATTTCTGTTATCATTAATCTGACATATTTGGTACCAGATATGAAATATGAGCAAATGAATCTTAAACAGTTTATTTGTCACCCTGTTTACTGAAGCCCTTCAAATATCTGAACACCCACACATACACTCCTACACCTTAGCGCAAAGCAATAAACCAACCCGACAGACGAACTCAGAGACAAATAGAGCGTGAAACATGTGCTGCATGCGCACATATGCAGGCTTGCCAAACACAATTACACACAGTTAGGCCTACAGAGCAAACATGAACTCACAGTCAGAGAATAAGTGTCTGCGTCACACGGTCACATGGAGAATCTGGACATCAGGACACAGTCAGGATGGATGCACACTGCCTTTAATGGGACTCTAAAGAATCACACACCTGTAGCTCACAAATAAAAACACAAACCTCCAGTTTTAGTCTCTAAGAAAAAAGCAAACATTAAAATCATCTTTGAATCAGTGACACATGGTGGTCAAATCTGATCCACACACTGCAGATCCAACATAAAGATGCAGAGCTCACAAGCTATTTGTTCCTGGGAGTCATAAAAACCTCCATAATTCTATTTTTAGCTCCTCCACTCAAAGTTTGAATGACTCCGACACGTTTCAGTTACTTGAACAACCCTTGGCCTGCGAAAGCAAATCCAAATCCTTCAAGTGAGTGAAGGATCTGGAGAGCCCGCCTGAGATGGGTGCTGTTGGCTTTCAGCACACGAAGACGGCAGGGATGAGGTTGTTTCAGGACAGCGGCATCATATTACAGCAGACTGCAGGACGAGAGTAGCCGTGAGGATGCATACATTTCCTCAGCGACAAAATTGTTAGCAGTGTAGAGATACACACAGAATGATTATTAAGCTGGTACACAGTGACAGCAGTGGGAGAAGTATGCAGGTAAGGAGGAAGAGAAGCAAAGAAAGAAGCTAAAGTTCCAATGAGGAAAATGGCCTCTCTAGTTTATGAGATCCATCTTAAAGATGAAAGGTAAAAGCAAGAGGACTTATTGATAGGAAGCATCCTGTTTCCTCTTCCTACCTCCTAACTTACTACCTGGACTATTCAGACAACACTTCCTCTTTGGCTAAAGAGTCCTGACAGATTTTCTTTATTTGGATCATGCCTTTGTTCAATTCATTTGAATTAATTTATGCTGTAAACCTTGAAACACATCCATAGCAGTTTGTTTAAATTCTTACCTTTAACGATTTAAAGAACTTTACAACCAAAACAAAAGATTGAAAAGCGCTTATTATTGAGCTAAAACAAACACTGTCTGACTCTGCTTCTGATTGGCTGATCAGGCCTCTATGATGACTCTCTACCAGAAACTTGCCAGCTTTCTGTGAGCAGCTGGATTCTGGGATTCACAGCAACAGAAGAAAATGTTTCAGACAACCAGATACAAGCTGCTCAGCTGAGTCCGGACCAAGTCTGATCAGCCTGCCAGAGTTGGTTTTCATTAAAGCTTCTGTTTGCATGGAAACATTTTGTTACTTTAGTCCAATTATGGTGTGAAAGTTCTGTAAAGTTCTAATTCCCATTATTGCTCTGGGACTTTAATTATATAATATTTAATAAATGTTTTTGTAGGGAACAGCTTGGGCGTTGAACAGATAAAAAGGAAACCCAAGCCTTTGGGTCTAAATAGCCTTTGAATCAAATAATGTTGCAGTTAAGCTGGGAAAAGAACTCAAGTTGGGAGTAAAGTATGAGTCTGATTCTGGACCCAGACAGTGAGGCCACTCTGTTGTGGAATTCTGGTTTGGAAAACTGTGCCCAGGTGGTTGGAAATTTAAAATTTTAAACTTTTCCAAACTCTCCCCATCAGCAAAGCACCAGCTGGTTAAAACCAGAACTCCAGGCTGTGAAATCCTTCATCTTATCTCCTGAAAGCTGTAAAACCTCGAAGTCAACCTGTAGACCTACTTAGATAATATTTATAAATTAAATATCTTCTTCAGAAAATGTTCAGTCTTTTCCCAACAGGAGTTAATGGTACAACACAAGTTTAGTATTTACTTAATCAAACCTTAGAGTCATTGATATGAAAGATTTGTTGTCATGAGAATAATTTTCCCTTGCTGTTTCTTTAAAAAAAAACGACAGTATGAAAAAAATCATCCTTAACAATTTTTTTTTTGCTAATTCTGATTAAATAATGTGATTTAATGAAGCCTATAAACAGCATCTTCATGACTGTTTTAGTTTTCTTCGATGCTGCTTGAAAAAAGCTAAAATCCAGAGGTTTAAGTGGTTTTGGCTTTAATGTTCAATATAAAACTTTTTATTTTTAACATGGAGATGATTGTGTCTTGTACAGTAGAAAAAGTGATGACCACTATCAGACCACTGTGTTCAATAGAGCATTTTCTCCATTGATGGATCAAAATAAACAGGCTACAGTTCTGCTTAGGTTCACCCATTTAGGGTAGAAACAGACCAAAAGAATAGAAATATTGATTGACTGATTCAATTTATTGATCACACAGTGGATAAATGTACTTGTTAAGTCAGCTCAAACAGTCAAAGAAGAAGAATGTGCCAAAGGAAGAAAAAGCTGTATGGGATATATACAGTATATACTGTGCCTCCTGATATGGCCGTTTTTTTTTTTTTTCATATTTGGATCCTTATACAGGGTTACTGCACAGCGTGGTTACATGGATATTTATATATATATATATATAGTTATTGCAACTGGGTGTCAAATATAAAGAAACAGTTATTGCATAGGGTATCAATAAACGGGTCCAACTGAAGCTAATCCTATTCTCATCCACTGCAGTCCGGATGACACTGCTTTAGTTATTATAATAGTTAGGTTTCTGTTGTGAAAACATTTGATCTCTGAACCAGAGAGAGCTGTGCTGCTTGTTTGTGCCAAGAGTTCCTCACCAAAGAGCTCTAGAAAAAAAACACTGAGATGATTCTGGATGGGGCCGCCTTTAGCAGCTGTTTTTTGTGTCTCTGCTTCTGTCTCCTTGAACCCCAGTCGGCCTCAGCAGATGGCCGCTCACACTGAGCCTGGTTCTGCTGGAGGTTTCTTCCTGTTAAAAGGGAGTTTTTCTTCTCCACTGTCACTGCAAGCATGCATACTGTAGTGTGAGGGATTGTATTTAAGTCAATGAGTCGATGCAATCAACTGGTTTTCCTTAGATAGAAAACTTTGAATCATTCTGACTGGATGATCTGGTTGAACTGTAAAGTGCCTTGAGATGACGTGTTGTAACTTTGGTGCTATATAAATAAACTGAATTGAACTGAATTCTGATCGCACTTTAAAAAAGTAAAACTGAAGAAAACAGAATTAGGAAAAATTAAAAGCTGGTTCTGAATGCCTTCAGAACCATGACAGCCGGTGTTAGGACTGTGTGGTTCTTCTAATTCTGTTTTTTTTTTTTAAAGGCAAATAGTGCCGGACACAAACTCAGGTGTGATGCGAGGTCATTTTCTGCCGCTGTATTCAAATGTCTCCACCAAGCAGAGGACATGTATGACTGACTGCTGCAGAATTAACCAGAATTCAGATAAACTCCTCTCTGTTTATTTACACCCAAAGCACTGTAATCACAGCCCCAAGTTGTAAGTTCTAAAGATTGAAGACTATTATTCTAGATGTAAAAGAGAGTGAACAGATAAGTGTTTGCTTTGCTGCTTTCAGCAGCTTCTGTTTGTGAGCAGCAGCAGAGAAAGCTTCAGACCCCCGGGGTTCGGGTCGACAGTAAATGACTGTTTGCCTTTGCTCTGCAAACACGGTTCGGTGAACTTTTCTCTCTTGATTCCAGTTTTCTGTAAGGATCTCCCACCTGTAATAACAGCCAATCAGGAGCCTTGGTTCAGAAAAACTGCAGGGTGTCAGTTTGTGAGGGAGAAAATTGTGTCTCCATGGCAGACTGTATTTTATTGGGCTTTGTTTTCACTTCCTTGGAACAACTTGAGCTTCTATTGTAAGAGAGCTCAAGAGGAGTAGAAACAAAAACAAACATGCCAACAAAATGCACAGGGTAAGATTTCCCTCATGTTCTCTGTATTGACATGTTTATTAAAGCCATAAATGAGCTCTTTTCATTGTTCATTGGCTGACTCATCCTAAAAGCCCTTCAAATCTATAAACAACAAAATGCAGTCAACAGATTATAGAGCTAGAAGTGTATTTTCCTGGAAAGTACATAGCTGACCTCAGTGTTCGCTGAAGATCTAATCTAAGAAACAAGATTTTCCTACAACCAAAAATTAGTGAAATGATGAAAACAATACAATCCCTCAGAGAACTGGTAGGGGGTTATAACTTTCATGATCAAGAGTTTGGAACATTATGAAACCATGTAAGCCTAACTGGACAGCTCTGATCTCTGAAGCAGCTCCATGACAAGGCTCAGAAAACTGTGGCTCCAGAGCAACATATGGCTCATTGGATCTTCTACAATTGCTTTTAATTTCGGGCTAAAAATGAATGTTTTTGAATATAGAACACATGCCCGTTTTAGATCCTGTTCAACTTTCACAACAGAATGATATTAAAAACAAAGAGGATGTTTTTAGAACTATCATTAGCTTGAAAACTATGTGTTTTGGAGAGTGTTGACCTAGTGGGTTAGAGCAGTGAGCTTGTGCTCTGAGAAGTTTGCAAGTACCTTGTTGGATCCCCACAGCCTCCACTCTGGCTTACTGAGCAAAACTTGTAACCAGACACTGCTCCCCGGGCGCTGCACAGTGGCAGCACACTGCTCCCCAAGGGAATGGGTCAAATGCAGAGAGCGAATTGCCCCATTGTGGGTAGGGCTGGGTACCGAACTTCGGTTCTTTTATGGTACCGACCGAAATGCTTCGGTTTTACAGAGCATTGAAACATGCCTCGTCTTTCGGTGCCAAGTTTCGGTGATTGGCTGTAACACTTAACGTGATTGCATCATCCAGGAAAAATACACAGGTGGTCACGCCTACAGCCAGGGTTCATGTGTATCTGTTGTGAACTGGTTGCGAGCGTCGTGGAACCCCTTTAAAATGTCCTCCAGGTCAAAAGTGTGGCTTCACTTTATTAAGACTGATGCCAATAGTGCGCAATGCAATACATCGTGCACGGAAACAGTTTAAGAGCAGAAATTTGCTCGGTGTTTGACTGCAAGAAGAGCGGACCGCAGCCGGCGCAACTATCCTCCTCTCAGCAGCCCGTGGGCAGAGCAAAGCCAGAGCGGAGTGAATCATGCTGCTTTCACACCGGACGCAGCAAGAGCAGCAAAATCGCGTCTGCTGCTTCCTTTTTGCTGCTTGTAGCCCCATTCAACGGGCTTGTTTGTCTCCTGAGAAAGCAGACATGTTAATTTTTCTAAAGGAAAACTGCTAAGTAAAAAGGTCCTCACAATGTAACAGTGAATATTAGACACTGACTTGTTTACAACTGTTCTTCTTCACTGAAAAAAAATTTTTTTATGCAAGAGGAAAAATGTAAATGGAAAAATCAGAGCTAAAAATAAAACTCAAGATTTGTACTTTAATATGTTGTGTAATTTTCTTTTTCTTCGAATTGATATTATAAAACTGGTATCGAAAAAAGTATCGTTCAGGAACCGGTATCGAAGTGAAGGTATCGGTATTGGTTCCGGCACCGAAAATGTTTGAACAATACCCAGCCCTAATTGTGGGACAATAAATGGATTAACATTTTTATTTTTTTATTTTTTATTTTTACATTTGTCTCACATAGTTTTCCACAGATAAACATAAAAATAACATGTTTCCTCTTTATGCAAAAGTTTAGTGTTTTTCATTATTTTATCCTTTTTCCGATAGCAGATATTTAATAAAATAATACCTTAATAACATTTTACTTAGCTGGATTGAGGTTGGAGACCACTAATCTAGAACCTTCAGTTAGAAAAAAGCTTCTCCTTCTCAGGATTCCCTGTCCAGATCTAGAATATATAGTTAGATTCATAAACCTAAAGAAACAGAAATGAATCTGATGGAAATGATCACATCGGGGCATCTTCTGCAGTGGGACTTCACCCACCAAACTAAACAGGCTGTTAAGAAGCAGCTCAAGTCCATGAAATCCAGAAACACTAAGCAGCAAACACTGCATCATATGCACCACTGTTGAACTATAATAATCAGCAGCTGACAGCAAAACACAAATGTTTAGCTAATGTTGCTTTTCTAAAGAACGGAAAGGACAGCAGTGACCTTCAAGACAAGTCAAGCTTTCAAAATAAATAAAAAATCATGTTTTCGTTACTCTGCAATGACACGGACATTTAATCTCAGATGCTCTATTGACCATCACAGTCTGCCGGTTTTTACCCGAGGAGCCAAATGGGGCCCAAATGTACTAAAATCTTCAGGTCTGGTCGAGCACCAGGCCGGTTTTCAGGACCACATCTTTGCTGGGAGAATCACAAAGTTCTCTATCGATACAAAAGGAGTGTACCTCTCACTAAAGACAAGTCAGATCAGACCCAGGGGAGCAAAAAAGTGACTCTCATTTCACAACACTAAAACTCACCCATTAGAACGTCGGTTCAGAAAATGTCTAATAACGTTTTTTTGTTAGTGAATTCCTTCTAGGTTAAGTTTTCCCTTGACTTAGATACTGTCTAGTCGTCGAAGATCTTTTTGAAATGAAGTTCAGCTAAACTCTTGTTGTTATATTCCTGTTACCATAGTTTAAATTTTACAGATGGAAAGGATTTATATAGGACACTAATATTATGGGATGGATTACCCTCCGAGAATAGCCGAGTTGAATTATTGAGGAATGCTGTTTAGAACCAAAGATAAAGCCTGCAGTCAGGGAGCTTTCTGCTCCCCTGCTGTGGTGATGTCATTTTCTATCTGCTGTTTGCATCAGGGGATCCGACAACACAAAAAGCAATCTGGGAAAGGCCACAACCCATCAAGAAAGATGGGGAAATACTGCAGAATTTCTCAGAAACAACAAAATAAGGTTTTCTGCAGAGAACCTGCCAACCTCCTTAGTGCCTGAAAAAGACGTTCTCACTACCGTAGTTCCCTTCATGTCCAACTCATCCTGTTTGTATAAAAAAAGAAACTTGTTTACCCGTCTTTGGAGATTTCTCTTCGATTTAACACTCTGCTTAGAAGCATAAGGTAGAACAGAGCAAAAATGGGAGCAAATCAACAAATCAGATAAAGGCAGAAAGATAAACTGACAAAATATACACTTAGACAACTTTTATTGTTATTTTATTTCTTTTTTGCTTTCAGACAGTGAATGAACATCATTAAGGCCGGATTCGTTGTCCAATGACATCATAAAACGGCGCCATGAGGCCGACAAATGCAGCCTTATTTGTGCCAGTTTTGAAGGACGACCCAGTGTATACTAGCCCTGGCTAGTACTAGTACTAGACCAAGCAAGCCGGCTGTTTTGTCCTCATAAGAAAAAGGTATATGGCGCCAAACAGTGGTGAATATTGGAAGTGCAGTTTAATATAATACAAGTATGTGAATAGTTCTGTCTGAAATTAATGAATATAGTTGTTTTTAATTGAGTCGGATATGTGGCGGATAATGCCTGGTTTATTGAATCGTTTTTTTCTGCCCCTGTGCAAATGGGTTTGGCTGATATTTAAACTCAGATTCTAATATATCTGCAGTGTGGGGACTATAAAGCGATGGCGGTAATGCTGCTGAAGCTCCTCGAAAACGTTATCAGCCCCCAGAACAGTAGTTAGAAGTTCAGTATCCATTCTTTGCCTGCTTTGTGTGACAACAGTCGCGGTTGCTGGGCAACAGAGCATACAGGCGGTGAAAGCTGGAGAAGGCTGGACCTAATTGAATCGATAGTCAAACTCTTCCGGCCGCCTTACACTCACAGACATCGAAGGAACCAGTCAAGGTAGACCGCACCCTTGGAAGATGCAGTCGCTGAATTTGAACACACCACTGTCGTCTACATGACGTTATCACGCATGGCTTTAACAAACAGGAAGTAGATGCTGCAATCCAGCTCGTACCACAGATCAGATCAGTTATGGTGTTTGTATGCCTGAGTTGCTATGGGGAAAGCTATTCTTTCATTATCATGTCAGCTGGTAATGAAGATGTTGCTTCCAGCCACATAGGAAACAGCTGATCGGCAATGTAAGGAAAATCTTGCTACATCAGAGCCAATTCAAAACTAGTGTTTCCATCTCTGCTTTGCATATTAAACCTTTTTCCCAAAAGGCAAAAAACACCTCAACCAAATTTTTGGAATTTTGCTATTTCCATCAAGATTTTCTGTGTCTACTTTTGATGTTTTTAAAGATATGAAAAAGGTCGGAGTTTAATTCTGGCTGAGCTGTATTTCTCTGCTAAAAATTGGTCTAATCTGTTTTTTTATCCATCTCAGATTTTCTCCCATACCTTAGAGACAGCTTCATCTAGCACATCAAAACTGCAAATATGTGGTAAAACCAAAAGTGCTCCAACAGCAACAGCTAAAATGTAATGGCTTGTGTAAATTCTGTGAAAAAAATAAACCTTTTTCATGCAGTGCACCACATCTCATAGGTTAACTCGATGCCAAACATCTTATTTCATGTTTCTGTAACCAGGCCATAAGGTTTTGGTCACCTTCATTCTTCAGAAATCCTGTTTCTTAATGAGAACTCAGAGTAATGAAATAAAAAAGAATAAGAGGCTGACATGGAGCAGAGAGGCTGCAGACTTGATGGGAGGGAACCGGGCTGGAGGGGCTGCAGGCTAACAGGCAGGAAGTAATGGACTCTTTATTGAATTAAATGCTCCACAAAAGCAGAGCAGTCATTATTATCCAGCTGGGATCCTGACACAACCACTGATAACAGGATCCATTAACCCGATTGGCTGCACACCCATTCGTCAAAAGCTGTGTTTTAATATGAAGCTTACTTATCAGCAGGAGCTTCGCTCCGCTTCACTGTCACAGACGCTGCTGCTAATTTAGAGTTTTTAATATAAAATATCCAAACAGTCTAAGGACTCAGTTTTAAGAAAACATTTATAAAACCAGGAGGCTTTATGTAATGTCTGACCTTATCAGCACCTTAACTTTAGTAGATTGTTTTTCCAAATGGCACATTTATAGAAGTGCTTGTGCTAGCAGCAGTTAATAGGCTGGAAGAAACATGCAGTTTGCAACAAAACAGCCTCATACGCAGAAAGCTGGTGCTGGGAATACATCAACAGGAGAATTTCAAGCTTAGATTTTACTGTTCATGTTCACACTATGAATATTAGTGGCAAGAGAGAGAGCAATGGGCCTTCACCAAACACAGGTGAGGTGAGGCTTTAACTGTTTGCTTTGTTTTCATGTATTTGAATCTAGAATGCATAAATTTACCAATTATGAATCTTAAATTTATAGTTTTGGTCATTTTAAGGCCATATTCAGAGTATTTAGACACACTGTTGTCAATGTTTTCATGTTTGATGTCCTTCCTGGTGAAAAAAACTCTGGTTTCAAAGACTTAAAGGAGTAATAAGCAAAATTTCATGATTTTAGATAGAAAGAACTAAACAATTAGGGTTTTTTTCAGATGAACTATGATATAACCCACGTGTTTCATATACATGATGTCGCACACCGCTTTTTCGTGTTGTTCTCCAGGCTCTTGGTGACAAAGCTGGGCCAACGACACGTGCCCATCTGTGCGCATACATTTATGTGAACAGCTGCGACTCAGGGCACAGCCCCTCTCAGGCACAAAATGGGAGAAAGCACGCCCAGCGGATCAAACCATTCTCTTGCTAACAGCATTGTAAAGTTATGTTAATTCTTCATTGGACTCATTCCTCTGAGGAGCGCTGCTTTGTATTTCTCCTTTGAAAATATGCACATATGAGCCGACAGGTGTGAAGGGAGGGTAAACTGCGTTGCATCGAGAGTTGAGGTAGAGAGAGACGTGGCCAGATGCAACTTGATCTGTATCCACCTATGAAGTGGTGAAAGATCGCTTATTGCTGTAAGATTGTGTGATTAGTCTGGTTTTATAGAAGCCTAAATCAAATGTTTATTTCATATAAACAAATTCTGCCAAAGTCTGATAACAATTCGAAAGTGCAGGTTTCAGGCTTTCTGCTCGACAGGTATGTTGACATTTATGTTGACATTATGTTAGAAACAGAGCAGTGTAGTCCAACAACTATTCTGTTCTCCCAGAAGACACAACTAGTTAGTTTATTGGCCTACACTGGATGAGCTCCTTTGCAACAGTTATCAGTTACTCTTCACAGAACTCATATAAGAAGGGTAATAAATGTTTTTTTTTGTCATATTTTCTGCAATATTTTCCATGATTTTTCAAAATTTATTGTAGCTGATTAATCAATAGTAATGGGTGTTGATGCCTTCCCTTCAGTCAGAAAGAAGTGACTACAGTAATAGATTAATAATTATGTCAAAATGAAACATCGCCCAACTCTAAGATAAATCAGCGAAAATGAATTAAAATAATTTGCTGCAATTAATTAAGTAATTCTGATTCTGATTAATATGAAAGACAAAATATAGGCTTCAAACTTATTGCCATAAATAATAAAATTGTATTGAATATCATTCTGCACCTGATAGAGGAAGTTGACAAAGTCACTTTAATGATTAGGGCTGGGTAAAAAAATCTATTTAATCGATTTTGAATCGATTACTTTACATTTTTGCAAAATCGATGTCTAGGAAATGAGATCGATTCATTTTATGGTGACGTGCATGACCTTCACATTCAAATGAGCAGGAAAGATGCACTCAAGATTACTACAAGCCAGACAGCTGCAAATATAGCCAATGACTGAATACATGAACTGACCAGAAACACCCTGTAGTTGTTGCAAATATGGTTTCTGCATTGAAGAT
Source organism: Cyprinodon variegatus (assembly GCF_000732505.1). Lineage (NCBI taxonomy): Eukaryota > Metazoa > Chordata > Actinopteri > Cyprinodontiformes > Cyprinodontidae > Cyprinodon > Cyprinodon variegatus. Next base: position 100,649 of record NW_015151415.1, read on the forward strand.
AATGCATCTCATGCATGTCTGCTGTGTCACATCTGCTTGCTCGAGTGAGGCTTCACTTTTTCACTTTTCACAAACAAGTTTGCACTTTTGAAACAGTTTTGTTCACATATCATGTTTAAACTGTCTGATTTACAAGTTTGCACTTTGTGTTTAATGTGACAGGAAAAAACCAAATACATGAGTATTTTGAAACACAGTTGAACCACTTTCATTATTGTAAAAGTAGATCGAATCGAAATTAATCTATTTAGAACTTTATTAATCAAAATCGAATCGATTCAGGAGTCTGGCGAAAATACCCAGCCCTATTAATGATACTGTGCAGTTATTATGTTCTTTATGATATGGGATCAGAATCTCGCTTCTTATTCGCGTGCAAATCCTTTGGCTTACCACTAGATGGCAGTAAAGCTTAAACACGGGTGCTTTAAACCACTTTACAATGTAAATGTCAATCCCTTTATTGTCCCACAATGGGGAAAATAACCCGCTGCATGCCATCCATTTCATCCATCGGGTACTTGCAATCATCTCAGAGCACAAGCCCACTGCTCTAACCCACTAGGCCAACAATCCCCAATGGGGACTGAAATGGTAAATTCATAAGGAAAACAGTTATGGAATATTCTAGTGGACTATCATTTTTTTCCTCTTGTTAACTGAAATAATTCTGTTTTCAATATTGACTGTTCAGACACTGCTGGAGAAGACAAGGTTAGAGCTATCATGTGTTAGGTGTGGCACCCATGCTGAAATAGCCCATGTTGAGGTTGCTTCTCCAAAAATACAGGAGCCCTTAAGTGATGACCTGGCCTTTTTTTTTTTTTTTAGCTTTTACACAGAAAGCCATAAAATACAGCGTTTGATTTTTTTCTAAATTCAGCAGTAATCTTGAGATAATAAAAATTTGAATTTCTTCATAATTATCAGCTTTACTTTAGTCTAAATTTGAACCTCAGAGACTTTTAATAATATTTGTTATTTATATGATGCATCTCTGAGTTGATTTCCTTTACTCTCCCTGAAGAGCTCATAAAGATGGATGGAGAAAATGGGATTGATTCACACGGTGGATCCAGCGTCAGACACAAAGACACGCTGGTCCATCAGAATCAGAGCGCATGAGGGAACAATGCTCTCACAGGTCGTACAGGAAATGAGCTCATCCAACATGATTGCTGCTCTTCTTGACCCAATGACCTCACTCCTCTGCACCGCCCCATCTCAGAACCGCAGCAGCGGAGCAGAAGGCTGGACAGATGAAATGTCAGAAATGTGTTTAACATAGCAGCTGGGAAAATTGCAGCTCCAACGCACAACGGGAAAAAAAGTCTAATTTGCAACGAATCGCTTCTCATGCTGAAGAGAGGAGCTGCTCTGCCCTCTCAGAAACTAATCCTGCCCAATGTGTCCCCAATCCGTCCCTCAGTGTCCGCTTTGCAGAAGTCCAAGTGGTGCAGGGATTTCTACTTTCAGTAATTGAGAATGTGTCAAACTTCCAAAATAGATTAATCTGCAATACAAACTGACTGACTCCATTTCAAACAAGTAAAAAAAGCAACATATCACATCCACAAAGATCATGTTTTGCTGATGGTATTATTAGAAGGTCATAAAACAATCTTTATACGTTAAAGATTAAGCTGGATGCAAAAACCTTCTTACATCCGACTGAATTTTGCACAGCATGACCCAAATCCATCTGATTTCTGCTCTAACAGTTACTTCAGATGCAGAAACACAGAAGTTCCTCACTGAGGCTTATATTCTGCTTAATTGGAGTCTGAGCAAAAAAAAAAAGCACAAAAAATGAACAAAGCTCAGACATAAAACCAGAGCAGCAGATTTCAAACAAAGGGCAACATGTAGAGTTAAAGAAACAACACAAGCGGGACAGTAAACCATTAAAGCTCTGAAATATGTTTTCCTCACTCAGTTTTATGACTGTGTGAATGAGCTGCATAAACAAAACATCTGAAATCTCATACCTCTAAAGCTGCTGCATTCTGTTGAAATATCAACAGGGATTTCCCTTTAAAGTCCTAATTCAGAGCTGGGAGGATTCAAACATGGGCGCTGCATGTTTAAAACCCAGTAGAATCTGCGCTTTCTGATGGATTGTCTTATTAAATGAGTCAGAGACGCAATGCTGAACAGCCTCCACTGATGAAAGAGCAGCTGCGTAGTTTGAATGCAAAAAAAAGTGGTAACCAGCTTGTTATCCAAAGCGACTTTCCTTTAAATTCAGATCAGTGAGCTGTGATGCAGCAGAAGCTTCCATCCAGCTCAACATCCTGTCTCTCTGTCCTTGTTGTTCTTGATTTGGGATGTTGAACATGTTCTGTCCAACAGACATGTTCGTTTCTTGTGTTCATTTCAGATGATCTCTTATTTGGGAAGATTTCAACAAAATCTTTAAAGCACATATTAGCTGTTACTTCCACTGATTAGTTTCCATCTACACTGCATGAGTTATATATATGGTTACATAAATTTAATACTTTAAATCCTAAATTCAGCTTTTTTATTAAGGCAGAATAATTAGAAATCTTGCCGTACTTGTATGTTTTTAGATGAATAAGCAATGCTTAGGGGAGCGTGTACCTTAGATTATTATTGTATCTTTACTACCTAATGAAAGTGCCTCAATAGAAGCACAAAGGTCTCAACAGGCTGACCTTTTCATGCACTAGCAGATGTCTGAACAACAAGCAGGGACTCTTAAATATGAGCAGCATTGGACTCATTTACAACCTCCACTCTACCTAAAAGCTTTGGAGACATTTAGGCCTGAGACTCCAAGAAAAAACTACAATTACTGGTTAGCCCCCCAAAAAATACATATAACTACTTAACATAGTAATTTTAATTAAATGTATCATTGTTAAATGTGATTTATTTAGTCACTTTAATATTTTTTATTTATTTTTAAAGGAAAATCCGGTCGGCAGGAAATCATTGGATCATTATTTATACCTTCTTTGACAAACATGGATGCCTCCATTCAAATGAATATTAATCTTAATTAAAAAAAAACACCTTATTGAACAATATGCAATAATTTTATATTTAAAGTACTATTAGTAGTTTGAATTCTGAATATGACCTGACCTTTCCTTTAACAATTGAAAGGTATATTTAACATTTGAATCATGCGTCAGATAAATAAAGAAATAAATCTCCAGTTTTTTCATAACAAATTTATTTAATGGGAGATTCACTCTGGTTTATTTCATTGTATATTTTGTCCCTTTATGCACCTCAGAGATCACAACACACTGGTTGCAAAAACTCACTAATCTGGATAAACAAACAAACCTAGAGCTGCTCTAAGGAGTATTTTGATGCTTTATGCAGTTTCTCTTTCCATAACAAGGAGGATATGATGGCGCTTTGACACATTTAGATAATGAGAAGGTCATGATGTCATCTTTATGGCGCCATAAGAACCTTCCATCATAGATCTTAGTTAACTAGTACAGTTAAGTGAAGTGCATTATCTCTCTTTCCTATTCATCTCCTGGGCTGCAGGTTTCAGAGGAACCAGGTACCCCACCGAGGTGTGTGGGACGGCAGATTGATCTGGTGACCTTCAGCCAGATGGCCCAGCAGGCAAACTGTAATTTCTACTCCCATTAAAATGCATGTTTCACAAGCGCGCTCTTTAATTACAACACGTGATTTTAAACAGGTGCAGATTAGACTCCAGCCTCGACACCAGGTTCATATTTCAGATTAGGTTTTCTAACTAGACATGAACCAAAGATGTGAGCAATGAGTTGCAGTCAGATCCTGAAGAAAAGGAAGCTGAGAAATGCAATAACTTTGAAAAACACAGCAGATGGATGGTGGGCCTGTGAAAAAAGCACTAATTAAAAACTCAGTAACATTTATTGTCCTGAATTTTATTGAACAATTTCATCTTTTATCAAAATGTCCTTCAGACCATCAGCATTTCTGCGTTTGTTCTTTATTGAGCAGCTTGTTTCTTTCAGGTTTGCTCTGCTGTGGGTGGACCTGCAGGCAAACCTCTCCTAGCAGATGGAGAAAATAATCTACTGCAAAGCTACTGTAGAACATCTTTAGCAGCTGAGCAAATCTTCAATAATAATCTTTATCAGAGAGGTGAAGAATTATTTGTTTTATTATTGGAATGAAAGACCTTAAAGTCCAGCTTTCTCCAGGAGAAAAAACTTTTTCTGATCAGGATGGATTTTAGATTTATGATGCTATTTCTCTATTTCACTCTATAATTATGGTGTAGAGCTGAGCAATATGGACTTAGAATGTAATTATGATATTTGGTGATACTATAATGATAGTGATCAAAGGTAGGAAAGAAAAACTCTTCATTACTTATTTGGAGTCTTTGTTTTTTAGGTAACTGTATAGCTTTGACTGCTCACAGCAGTAACCAAAGCCTCACAGTAGAAATGCTGCACATGAAAAAAAATAAACATTTATAACAGGCTTCTTCAGGAACACCATACTAAAACAAAATGTATTTATATCAGATATAATCAATATGACTATGTTTATATCAGTATTCCATAGTAACAGCATTTTATTATATTCTCCAAATGTCAATTCTCTAATTAAAAAAGAAAGAAAATGAAGATTAGTTAAAAAAAAAGATCAGAATTCCCTCATTTTTTTGAAAAAAATGTACAATGATTAGTATGATAAACAATCTTTAAATGTCCATCCCTATGAGGGTGTTATTAATCATACATTTATCATTTAATTTATCCGTTAGAATAATCTAGAAAGATAAAGACTAATGAGAGACCAGCCTTAAAGATGAGCAGGAAAGTCTGAACTTTTAAAAGGTTCATGGAGGTTTATTCTCTTTGGATGTGGAGAAGTTGTTGTACTCACCAAGCTGACTCCTCAGGTGTGAGGGTGTGGCAGCATCCCTGAAATAAAGTCCTGCAGGAAAGAAACAAACAACTGGTCAGCTCACTGCTCTTCAATGATATTTACTCTGTTAAGAACATTTTTTTACTTTGAACATTTGATTTAAACAAAAGCTAAATACAGCAGCAGAATTAAGTTGCACTGATTTGAGTTAAAGGAGTGAAACTCACAGCACAGGCATTACTATCTGTCCACTGCCTTCCACTGTTTGCTCCATCCCACTGATCCCAGTAACCAAACTGGTTTCCTTTTCAGCTGAAACACAACCTGACATTCTGAATTATTGCTGCAGAGGAACCATTTGTCAGCTGGTCTACCGTGCTTCAGCTGAAGGAGCCTCTGATGTTGGACAGCGGTCAGCTGTTCAACACAGAGACAACAGCAGACTGAATGACGGCAGAGGGGGATCCAGCAAAGCGGACTGGAATGTGTGGAGCCTCCGGATCGGCCGTTATGCTCCTGATCTGCCGCGCGCCGCGTGCCTTGGAGGGTTCTGTGGGCTTCACTCGTGTTATTGTAGCCAAGTGGATGGATAAACAGCACAGCAAGGTGTGAGTGTGTGCACACGTGCGCCCTCTGACCTTTTAAAGCTCTGTGCGCGTGTGTTGGGGGGGGAGTTTCTCTGAGAGCTATAATGAGGTCTGAGAGGAACAGAAGCCTCCTGTCTGTCTGTGACCACCATCACACAAACACACACATTACGTCCCACTGGATTGGATCTCTGATATCAAATCAACGATATTCAACTCCAGTCAATTAGTCAATATTGTAGCCAACATCCGATTCAGATCGGTGCATCTCTGATTACAACCATTTAAAGGGATGGAGTGAGAAAAAAATGAGTTAAATGTAACAAGACCAAAACTGAGTGCCTGTGTAATTTGAAAATTGCGTTTTGTTATATGGGGATTATATTAAAAATGCAATTAACTGACCAGCCCCTAGAAGCCACACACAAATACACCACATATGTTTGTTCTGCTATATGTAGTGAGGACCATGTGTTGAATCCCATTGACTTCCATTCATTTTCAACCCTTTCTATGGACACAAACAGAGTCTATTGCTGGATGTCTGGAAGTCTGTTAAAAGAGCTTTTTCCCAAACAACCACCATGAAATTTTCTCTGCAGCCAAATAAGGATGTGTATGGAGGCTGAAATCAAACCATGAAACATCTATTTGACTTTGAATTTCATTTAGAAAATATCCACAGTTTGAAAAAAATTCTAACCAAATGAGCAATGGTGTAACACAGTGTTTTTCAACCCTGGTCCTCAAGGCACACTGCTCTGCATGTTTTGGATGTTTCTGAGCTTCAGCACACCTGATTCAGATGATTGCAGTTCAGCAAAGCCTGATAATCTGCTATCAATTGATAACAGGTGTGTGGAAGCTGGGAAACATCTAAAACATGCAGGGCAGTGTGCCTTGAGGACCAGGAGGGAAAAACACTGGTGTAACGACCCAACAATAGGCCCGTGAGCAACATTATCTGGGTGGGCCCCATACGAAGTACGACACATGATAAAGGTTCAGGATACGGCGACGGTTCCATAAATCGGCCAAGGAGATATAATTATGCAATTTTGAGTAGTATATGATCACACATCACACCCAGAAAAATAGTGACTGTACACTTTGAATGGAACCATTGGTGACAGCGCACCACTGCATGTTAGCACAACAAGCCATCGGCCATAATTGAGCTTCACAGCCCCCCTCCTCACCCACGCTCTCTCCATTCATCTCCTGGTCACAATCTTTACTCACTGTAGCAGCAACGTCTATCTCTCCCTCTTCAGTTCTTTGAAAGAACGTCTTTATTTGGGAAGTTTTTTCCATTCTTCCAGCACCACTTCTTTCCTTTTTTTTTTTCTGGAATCCACATAAGTACCTCTTTTTGGTATGCATTGTCGCTAACACATTGTAAGTAACGGTTATGGTTTTAATGTACGCTCTGGGTTACCCATAATTCCAAGTTGTAGTGTAAAAAATAAAACACTCAAATACATCGTTCTTTTAAGATTTTTATTCCGGTTTAAAACATTATATGAGTGTATTTTTTTTTACCAACTGTCTAATGAACTATACACAGTTATTAACATAGTAATTAACAGTACCGATGTCTGCTTTGTTATTGGTGTCGTGTTTAAACGGCTCACCATCATGTTGAAATCTGGCATGTGTTGCGGTATAAATATGGTCCGGTCGTTCATTTCAGTATCAGGTGGGTTTGAAAGGAATTTTTTTTTACATCTGCAAAGTGGCGTCGTAGTCTACAATTGTGTAGGGGGCCCACCAGATGTCAGTCATGACAGGTCGTTGGCCTGTAAGCAACTGCAGTCTCTGCTTACCGATATTTATGCCACAACAAATGAGCCACATACTGTATGAAGCCGAAGTTCAACAAAGGGGTAGAATCAAAGGATTTTAGACAGATCTCATTAAAAGCCGGTATTACGGTATATCACTGTCATATTTAGGAATTTTGTAAAGTTCTTTGATTGTCAGATGTTTTAAAAGAGGCACAGCTAAGAATCCCTGCAGATGATTTTCAGTCAGGATGATAAAGTGATGAATAAAAAGATAAAAAATATTTAAAAACTTTTTATTTTTGATAATCTTTGATTTTGTAAAAGTGGCAATGCATGGTTATTTGGTACATAGATATAAAACCCACAACAGAGGGGAAAAGCTCAGGTCCTCGGTCTCAGAAAGCCACAGCTTCATTCTGAGGGTTAATCTGAGCAATCAGCTCCACCAGAAGGAAGGTTTCTGTTGTTGACATCAAGAAGTGACTCAGACAACATGTTGCCCTGCCCCTGTGTGGGCGCAGCTCCATCTGACAGACTGATGTCCACAGGGCAGCTGATAGCAGAACGACTGAGTAAACAGCAAAGTTTTATTGGTAAATTCACTAATAATTAAGCTCTTTTCAAAGGGAGAAAAACAATCAGCAATAATTATTCTGCTTTTATACAGGAATGAGTAACTTTAATTTAATGCTCTTTTTATGCTTCTAGAAATAAAACTAATGCCATCAACAAGTACCCATGACTCTCATATATAGTTATATCTGATATATCTGACGAAATAGTTTTTATAACTGTTGTTTTCAAATGAAGCATTTTAAATGCCACTATAATCACATTTAGTGGATTTTAATGCCAATTAAGGCCTTAATTCAAAAATGAAGAATTTAATGACTTTCAATGATTTTCAATGACCCGCAGAGTTCCACTGATTCAGACCATCATCTTCCTGAAAGCAGCTTGATGCCAGTTTTTCTTGCAGTGCACCTCAAAGTCACCCTAAAATGAAGTCCACCTAAGCTCATATCAAATCTATCCAATGCTTCTTTATTGTATGACACATTTAAATGCTTTTTAATTTCCCCTTTATTATCACAGCTCAAACTTACTGTGAAGAAAGGCCCCATTTTTAAGAGAAAAAAAAAAACACGCAACACAACCAACTTCAGTCAATAACAAAATAAATGAGAGGTGGAACCAAAAAAAGTAAAGAAAACAAAACACTAAAAGGTTATTTAGAACAGGAACAGTCATCTGTCATCCACTGCTGCTTTCTTTGTTGTACTTATATGTATTTAAAGTACTTTGATTAAATTTATCTGCAGATTATCAGGTATAATTGGAGAGAGGAGGGTAGCAGGACGGTGACTTTTACCCAGAAACAGTGATCTGAGAGGGAAGGATTCAGTTCTTCTGTTTAGGCAACATCCAGGATGTCAGATGGTTACTGATGCATAAATGGAAACAGACAAACGGAGCAGTCTGAGTGTGGAGATGAAAGCAATGATGGGTGGCCACCATGTAAAGGCTGCATCATGTAAAAATAATCACTGAGATCAGGGCGAGGCAGGAAGGTTGCTGCAGCAAATCTCTGAGTCACAAAAAATTATAACACAAGTCACTTCAAATAGAAGGGAAAATAAAATATCACATAAATGAAACACTTAGCAGGGAGAACGGCAGGATTATTTGGTTGGAAACAGTCAAAACATTTAAAGCTTTTAAGGTGACACTGAAGATGACTAAATAATCTTAAAAGCAACATGATAAATAAACTGCAGCAACTCTTTAACCTTTTCTACATCTATAGACAGTTTCCTGGAGATGCAGCATTTTTATATTTGGTCACAGCAAATAAACTAAAGTTACACTTTGGGTTTATATAAGGACTAATTCCAGTTCATGTATTCCAAGTTATAATGGAAGAACCCCAAAACAAGCTTAATTTCCGACTAACGTTTTTCATGTCAAACACACTTTACTGCAGCTTCACAGCCTAAACAAACTACCAGCAGTCAACACAACTGTGTTTTTCTTCATAACAGTGAAATTATCACTTTATTACAGCCTTTGTACATAAACCGCTTCATTAAAAAAGTCCAGCAGCGGAGAGTTAGTGACTTTTTGATCAGATAAAAGATGTCTTTGCTGAATCCAGGTTTATGAAATGCATTAATCTCAAAGCACTAATCTGATTTCTGTTTTAATCAATCCCCAATCCCCCTTTATTAAATAATTTTTTGTTAACTAAATGGTCTGATGAAACCGCTCTTCACAAGTGGAGCAGTTTACAACCCTAACCAATAACTGCCATTGGTCAGGATTACTCCCCTTAAATCAAATATAAAAACTAAAGTTCAGTTTAAGTTCAGTTGCGTCTTTCGGTCAAGTAACTCAATGATCTTGATGGCTCTTTTTACCTTTTGCTTAAATTTTTTTCTTAATTACTTTCCTGATGATGAAACTCACCAAGTTTTATGCATAAACTCTGCTTCTTGGAGAGGAAATAACAGCTCATGCCTGGCAACAAAAGACCAAAGAGGGAATCAACAGCCAGACCATCAAGACATTTATTTGGGACTTTGAGGTGAGAAGCAGTAGTTTGTTAACCTGACAACAGCCAGATGCATGTCTAGCTCCACCAAGCTCCACTCACATACATCTGGGACACCGCCATAGGAATTGCCCTTACTGAAGGCTGGGCCTTATCAAAACTCCTTGCATATGATTGGATAAGCCACTTGTCTGTCATCTTTAT
>NW_015151415.1:110925-113015 GCF_000732505.1 Cyprinodon variegatus
GAGTGGAGCTAGGCGGAGCGAGACATGCATCTGGCTGTTGTCAGGTTAGTAGTTTGTTGCTTCTGACCTAAATCAGAATTATTTTCCAATGAACTTTGGGTGTTGCTAAGTTTGGTGACTCTCTTGTTTGTTTGTTTTCGTTCTTACCTATTTAGGACTTTTTTGGTGTATTTACTAACTTTCTGATAGCCAACGGGTCTAGTGGGGACTAAAGGCTGGTGCTAATGTGATGGACCCCGATTTGTCATGTTAGACAGTTAGTGTAGAGGTATGGTGAAAACTAACTTAAGAATTTAGATTTGTATACTGGAAATGGTAAGGGAAAATGTCAAGCTTAGGCATACACAAAGGAATTTAAATTAATGTATGTCAATGTAAAGTGCAAATATGGATAGAAATACAAACTTGTGTCTCTGTGCTGGGCCGAGGTGTCAAAAGTACTAATATTTATTACTCAAGTAGAAGTATAAATACTACTGTTTAAAAACACTTTTGTAGAAGTTAGAGAATCAGCTCAAGCTTTTCACTCAAGTAAAAGTTTTAAATTAGCTTTTTTAAAACTACTTAAAGTGTAAAAATAATACTGCGCTACCAATTAAAGGAACAATTTTCTACAATTCTGGATGATTACTTCCTTATACTTTTGTTTCTTAGTTTTATAACTAATGGTAACAGTGTCAAATTTAACTTAACATCGTCTTGAAGAATTATTTATTTTGGTTTGTGGTGAAAAAAACAAAGGTGGTTCAGCACCAAGTCCACAAAGAATCATAGAATATTGCTGCTTATATAATGATAAATGTAATGAGAAAATGAAGGAGAGTCCTGATGGATTCCTAAACCTACGTAAGTAGCTCTGTGTGAGATGGGGTTGGGGTTGGCCTGATTGTAAATACAGAAATTATGTAGCAGTTGAATGGAAACTCTTTATCATTGAGTTTCTAATGTGCCTGATTGAGTTGATGGTTGGGGTGTACATTGGTGTCGATGGTTTAATGATCCGACGCACTGACAGCACTTCATTATTCTGAGTGGCGTCTCACCTGCTGTCACAACAATATCTTCCCAATTATCCACCCGCGTCTGTCATGCTAATAACGGATCATTGTGGGTTTCTGCGTGTTTCTCATTACACTTAATGACGTTATTCTGGGGTCTGCAGCAGATTGTCTTTGCTCAGAACGATAACCCGCCTCTCCACGCTCATCGCTCTCTTCTCATTTCTCCGTCAGCCTTCATGAAAGATTTAGCTTTTTTATGCTGTTGTCATCACACTTACAGGATGTTGACATCCATCGAACAGAATCTGTTTGATCAAACTTTGCTTTAAATGTTTTCTATCCTCTTCTTTCTGTTCTGCCATTTAAAGGATTAGTTACAGCAGATATGGCAGCTGTGACTTCACATCATCAAATCATAACACAGCACGGAAAGTCATTTCATAAACATTAAATCTAATTCCTAATCTCTTTCCTGACACAATGAACACTGTGTGGGAAGTTAGTGATGGTGATTAATGACCACAGATTCCTGCTGAGCTACTCTGATTTTTAATGATTCCCTGAATCCCCCTTTGCTCTCAGCAGCTTTGTTAAAGCCAGCATGGTGGAAAACATTCTTCAAACTATTGGTAACTATTGCAGCATGACCTGAACTGAGAAAAACTATGGAAAACAAGAAGACATTGAGTTAACCGTTTATATCAGGGGTAACCAATTAAAATCAGCCGGGTGCAAATAAAGAAAATCATTAACCAGTAAAGGTCCACAGACATTTTTAATTATAATCGGTTACTTTAAACAGAATTTAACACGGAAATAAAATGAGTTTTTTATGCATCCATGTTATACATTGAATCTTTAAATAAAAAATCTATATAAAAAAAGAACATTTTTCCATTTTAAAATCTGAAGTGTTTTTTAAAGTACAGAACAATCATTCAGTTTAGTATATAGACAATTTCCTGATTCATATCAAAATATCTCATATTTTATAAAACACCTGAACTGACCCTTTTTTTTCTTTCTTTTTTCTCTCTTAATGTTGGCAGTGGGCTTTATGCTGCCCTGCAAGGCTTTAAACCTGGGTTT
>NW_015151415.1:113627-114873 GCF_000732505.1 Cyprinodon variegatus
GAAGCAGCGCAAGTGAAGTTAGAAACTGACGTCTGACAACATGTGGTAATTTCTAAATGTTTTAAATCAGGTTTGGACAGTCCGCTAATCCATGACCTCTGGTTTATATATAAAAAAGAAAAATTACGATAAGGAGGAACATTTGAAGAATGGAAATAAAACACAACATCTCCACAAAGACCTTTTACCACTAAAGATACTAGTCTGGAAATTGGGCTCTAGCAAAGATGACGGGTTAGGTGTTAAGCTGGGTCCAAATTTGGGAACACAAGGACAAAGATCATCACTGGGCTGTAAATCTCAAACATCTTTTCTGGCTGCAGAGGATGTTTTTCTTCTAATATTTTCCTTTTATTTAAAGTCAAATAGGTTGCAATACAGACACAAAGTTTGAGACCATCAGAGATGTAGGGATAAATCCAAACGTCTGCTCCCATAAATACATAGCTTTTACTGTTTCTCTGACACTCTAACTCTCACCTACTGCTAAGAGATGTGTATCTTCCATGAGAGAGGAAGACCCCGGACTCAACTGGCTGAGATGAGCTTCCTCTGCAGGCTGCATGGGCTCTGCAGGAGGGGTGAAGAGTTCAGAGTAGATCCGCTGTCCCTCTGAATCAAAAGCAGCAAGTGACCACAACATCTCCCGCTTGCCTCCTTCTGCTTAGCGTTAAAGCCCAGGAAGACCAATCCAGGCTTTCTGGCAAGACTAAATGTCTATTTGGCATGAGGAATCACATAAGGAGCTCAATAGTGCTGCTGTGGGGAAGGATGTTTTCTTGACCTGCTCACTTCTGGCCCAATCTATCTCATAATGATAGAAGCAACTCATACAGTAAATACTTTATGACTTTTTCTTGTGTTCAAGATCAACCTTGCTATTTTATTCACAGAAAAGTTGAAGCAAAATTAGATTAGGTTTAATTTTACTAAGCTTCCCTCGTGAATCATACTTTTGGGAAGCTTGCTGAAAGGTTCTGGTAAAACTGTTCTGGCATTTTGGTGAGCATCCTTACATCTTGTTGCATCTTTATTATTCTGTACTTCACTTTCCTCTGGAAAGGATAATGGAAGGAAATAAACAGCTGACCAGTTCACCTTCTTTTCCATCCATTATTGGCCATTTCAGATTCCAACTTAGATTTAACACAGTAATTATCCCATTGGATAATTACTGAATTGGTGATTATATTTCATCTGGCAACAAGTTATTCAACCTCAACCGGTGCAATGACTTGCTGCACAT
>NW_015151415.1:116787-118594 GCF_000732505.1 Cyprinodon variegatus
AATAAACCTCAACACATCATTTGGTAAAACATCCAAGCAGATTGCAAACACTCCCAAATTTGGAAGGACAGTGGGAACCAATGGTCTTCTAGGAATATATCTGGTCAAAAAAAAAAAAAAAAAAAAAAAAAAAAAAAGAAGTATAGTGATTGATTCATTTAAACATTTTGTGAAATTAAATCAAAGAAAAACACCAGCAGAAATACCAGCTATGTTTAATATTGAAACAAAAATATTTCCACATACATACTGTAATGTGAAGGGAACTCTTGGGATTTGGACAGAAAAGCCGTTAACAACTAATTAGTGAGGCTGATAGGACAAAAAGACTCCAATCTGCAAGAGATGCACTCATCCATTTAAAAAAAAAAATCCAATCTGATACTAAAACACTGACTTAGCATATTGGCCAATTTCCGGTCATAGATATTGGGCATACAGCTAATGCTAAATTAATTAACTGTATGTCTTGCCATGTGAGTGAAGTCATCATGCTGAACATAAACATTGGTCACAAATGAACACAGACATAAATAATCAGTAGCTGCTGTTTGCTCTCCTAATGACATAATCTGCATTACGATTATAAAACTGATGTCATGGATCGCTGCAACTTCTGCTGTGTATGACAGAAAAAATAGAAATAACCAAACCGAAAAGCTGGATCAGCAGCATTTATTGGATATCCAATCCAGCTTATTAGTCAATATCGCAGTCATCCGACATTCGTTGCATCTTTATTGTACCCTGACCATAAAATTAGACTTTGTTCCAGTATGATGGTCACATTAGGGTAAGAAGTGAGGCAGGTGAGGTGATGCACCCATCAGGACCACTGCCTACTGGTCAAGCCTTCGGGGGCAGTGCTAGGGATCTGGGGTTGCTGCAGCTAATCTGGTCTATGTTCATCAAAAGCATGGGATCAAAGAAAGAGGTAAGCAGACTGGGGTTTTGTGCAGCAGTCAGACTCATCAATGCAAGATCTTGGTAAAGAACAATAATTAACACAACACCAGGTGGAATAAATCTTGACTTTTGGCAGCTTATTGAAACAGTGCCACATTGAATGTGTACCGCATATGAAGCTGGTCCAACAAAATATTAGAATGAAAAACTTTTTTATGCCAGGAAGTGCATTTGAACCGCTTCCTCCTTTGGACTTTTTTCAAGTCAGCCTGGAGGCCTTTCGGTCCAACACATCACTGCTTCTCATCCTCTTTTCTGGCCTATTTTTGGGGGCACATGACAGTCTGGATTTAGTCAGCATAATGACAAATCATTCACAAACACATCAAGCAGCTCTATTTACACACACTCATCTCACTGTGATCTCGGATAGAGTCCTCATTCCCCATAGCAACAAAATAAATCCAGTTTTAATTCAGACTGCTTCTTTAAGCTTTATTTTCTCACCACTGTGGAATAATTTTCACCAAAATTCGCTTCTGGTGTCGAGATAAGTCGGTTTTTCCCTCTATGGCTGTGTTCAAACTTGTTGCATTTGGGCTTAAATGACCAAATTGAAAATAATTAATATAAAATAATATGACCTTCAAGAATATGATCTTCTATCTAATTTTGTTTTTTGTCTGCACCAACAACACCAAGTCAAATTCCTTGTAAGTGCAAACCTACTTGGCAATAAACTTGATTCTGATTCTGATTCTGAAGAAAAAAAGAAAAAAGAAAAAAAACTATTTCTATTTAGCAATGTTTAAAAATAAATTACTCAGGAATCGGCTGTTGATCAAGTCCCAGTGCTGTATCCAAGTCATCTTGAAAACATTCTTCTTCCAAATGTTGGCTA
>NW_015151415.1:119059-126045 GCF_000732505.1 Cyprinodon variegatus
TTCCTTGCTGAATGGACTCCTTCTTTAAAAGTATACCTTGTAGAATTCATAACAACATTCTCAGTTTGTCTGTTTTTTTTTTACCACTTTTTAGAGGGTTATTTATGTAGATATATATATATATTTGAACACTTTGGATATTTTCATGTGATTATTGGACGCACGTAAAAAAAGCCCCAATATATTCCACTACACAATGCACTGGATAGTTGGGTATGTGCCAAATAAAGCTTATCTTATCTCCAAACAACAAGTCTCTGAGCTAACAGGGTGTTAAAGAAGTTATTTTGACCTACATCCTGCAGACAGGCTGTTTTATACCATAAAGGTCGAAAAAGGTGACATTATTGTTTACAGATGGACGTGCCTTACAGCCAGAAAGGAACCCAATCTTTCAGCAATGATGAAACCAAAGTAAAATGCTTAAAATAGGAAGAATTGCAGGGATCTGATGGAGGATATGAATAAACCATTCCCAACATTTTCTGCTTTAACAGAACAGTGGAGGCATCCATTTCCTGAAACAAGGCTAGATAATTTTACAGGAGAGGCTTCAGAAGGTAAACATCTGCTGTCTGGATGCTGAAAACCCTCATTTCCACTTTATCTCCTGTTCAGCAGAGTGATTGAAGGAGGATTTGGCCTCAGCTTCCCCTGCGGATCTGATCAAGCTTCCAAAATCACAAAGAGGAGGGCTGCGAACCATTGAGAACACACACAGGTAGACAAAGTGACATTTCCCAGCTGATAGACTGCAGGAAGGTGTTGATGACAGTGTAATAGCTGGGTGCAGAGCTACAGCTAAATGAGCACTTAAGCGTGTCCTTCAATCAGCTCTGAAGCCATCTATCGTATCTGCAGGGGATCACAGTATGTTGTGAATGTCGTCATTAGAGCATGGCTAAATCGGGGCGTGAGTGTGGGGGATCTGTGGCAGGTCACTGTTAAATAAGAGGCTCTCCTTGGTATCAGTGACAGGAGACATTTGTTCTATCTGTAACCATTTTCACCTGTACTTACACCACTCTGAAACCAGGTCACTATGTGATAGTCGATATTTTCAATGAAATGATTGAATAAATTGGTGAATGACTATGAAGCAGATGTCTGAAGACTCCAAAGCAGTTAACTCTTTGATTATCCCGCTGATAAGCTACATGTAGCCACAGCTGCTCTGGGAAAGACTGACACAAGCGAGGCTGCAGTACAATCAGGCCCTCTGACCGCTGACAGCAGGAAAGTTGGTCTTGCTTAAGGACCAAACAGAGATGAGGTAATAGGCAACCTCTGCTTGAAGGAGAAACCCACCGGTTACAAGACAAATCCCTACCTTTTAAGTCACACCCGCTTCTACGTATGGAGGATCAATCCTGCCAAAATAAAATGCTTTTAACCATTACCATTGGGACAAAATAATTCCTTCACATAAATTAGAGTGCAATTACCAGAGGTATCAAATGCATTAATGTTTATCACTCAAGTAGAAATATAAATCCAAGTGTTTAAAAACACTTTACTGCGCTGAAAGTGTAAACATATGATTTTTAAAATTGCTCAAAGTATAAAAATAAAAGTAATGAAGGAAAAAGAAGCTTTAAACCTTATACTGGTTACTGCACTGCCCTATTAAAAGAACATTTTTCTACATTCTGGATGATAACTTCCTTATACTTTATTTTCTTAGTTTTTTAACTAATGATAACAGTGCATCATCCTAAAGAATGATTTATTTTGGAGAACAAGTTGGGGCAGCACCGAGTCCACAAAGAAATTAATTGTCTGGAGGACGCAAATTATTTTGATGTTGTTTTATTTTTGCTTTTTAAATACCAACAGGCAATAATAAAAATTCACTTACATGAAACAACACTAACAAGTTAATTTAAAAAAATGTAAGGAGTAGAAAGTAGAGATATCTGCAAAAAATGTAAGGTCTAGAGGTAAAAAGTTGCGTTTTAAATTAATTACTCCATTAAAATATAGATAGGCACAATGTCTACTTAAGTAAGGTAATCAAGTATTTGTACTTTGTAACTTGACACCTCTAGCCATTAAACACAAAAAAAATTGTAATCAGAGATGTATTTAATAACTGATTTATAAACTAGATATAAATATATATATTTCTATTTTAACAGTTGGAATTTATCTTTGTAAATTTAATATTTAGTCATAACTTTTTTCTTAAAACTGTTTTTATTATACCTTTACTTTATTTTTTTTTTTCTTATATATACAGATAGACATCTATTTATATAAAAAAAATGTTGTCAACAGAGGAACAAAGTCATGGTTTTGTTAGTTTCGAGTCTTTATCCTCAAATCTAAAAGTTCAAATTAAAATTCCTTTTGAGTCTTTTTATTAATAATGACTCAGTATAAATTGTTCAAACTTCCTAAGAATTAGTTCTTCTGATCTGATTTCTGCATCTATCGCAATAATGGCGGGCAGGTTCACGTGAAGCACATCTGGTTGTTCTATTGCGGTGGAGCAGCGAGGCCAGACGCAGCATAATTGGGGTTTAACCGTTTTCCAGCTTCAGTCGGGATAATCACAAACAACAGAGATTTAATCGAGTAGCTTAAAGTGCTTTTTGTTATAAAGATATTTTTAATCCAATAAAGTTTTTGATCAACTAACAACAACACGAACTCTTGGTAAAGAAATTGTTTGACTATAAAACCCTTTGACCATGACTGGAACAATAACTTAGAAAGTTAAAGATAAATGTCACTAATGTGTAAAAATTAAGGTATTCTGAAAAATAAGCCAAAAACTTCAATCTGTGATTTCAAATAAGGGTATGAAACGTACCATCATGGAGATCTGACCCGGGAGTCGACCTGAAGGACGATCCTCAGTCGAGCTGAAGTGTTAAATTACTCCCATCAGCACCAACATCATCCTGTCAATTCCCATCCTGCAGTTCAGCACTCTCCTCTGAAATCAGTTTCTTTATCCTTCGTCCCTATTACTCTGTAACCTGACCCTAACTAACACTTCTCCATATCAGTGATGATCCACCACCCCCTCTGCAGGGTCATACGATGCCTCCATCCTTCTGTCTCCAGACATTAATGGCCCTTAGAATCTGAGACCCCCCCAGGAGCGAGACACCCCAGCAGCCCGAGGAGAGAGACTGAGAGGGATGGACGGATCGATAGCTTTTAACTGGAAGTTGCTCTTAGTTCAAGATCCGGCTCACTGACACACACACCCTGCTACATTACCATCCATCTACAGACAGGAGCGCAAACACATCATCATAAAGGTCACATGACTCCATTACAGGAAGATTTCACAGCAGAAAGCGTTCAGAGAGAGATAGCTGGCACTCAGTGCATCAACATTCAGGAGAAACACTTGAGACTGTTAGAGCAGGACGCTCGGCATTAACTGTTATCAGAAATAATCGACTAAAAACAACATTTTATCCATAGATTGGAAGAGGATAAACAGATCCAAAGAGTTGAAAGATTCATAAACAAAATGTTTAAGAACATAAAGACTCAACAACCAAAGCCCATAAAGACACTCTAAGGAAAAACATGTTTCTATTTGATCGGTTCTTAACAGCTACAGTATTTAGTTATTCTGTTTCAGTTAAAGTTGTGTGAAGCATCGTTGAGTGGTTAGCAGCAGACAGCAGTATGGCTGAAAACTATCCTCTGTTTTAAACTTCACGAGACAATCTATTTTGAACCATCTGGAAAGCGGGTTTCTGTTTTTTTAAGAGGGAAGTTGGTAAGTTGGTTCACACTTTTTCGGCAGAATGACTGCAGCCATTACTTAGGGTTAAAGGAATCCTTATCAATATAATGATCTATAAATTTACCAAAGAACAAAGAAGGAGAAGTTTAAATTATTGTGGATTTTTAAAATCCAACAAATAGCCCAACAAATAGCCACACCACCGCCATGGTTTGGTACTTTGCCTCAGTGTGTATTTGACTATTCTTGCTCTCAAAAATACTAAAGGCTATCTGAACTGATTGGTTTTCTGACACTGTTCCAACAGAGAGGAGGTTAAAACTCTGGCGAAGTTGCAATAAAGGTTAAGTAGCTTTCATTACAAGTCCAACTGTCTCCTCAGACCAAAGGAAACTGAAAAGGAAAATCGGGAGCAGCAAACCAAGAGAAAAACTCCCATGTCCAAGACAGATGGAACCCCAATGCTACTGTCCTCCAGTTTTACATCACCATGAACTGAGAAAGAAGCTCAACACTGAAAAACTGAAGCTGAGCTGATATGTCAAACTACTGGTTGTTCTACAGATATAACCTGTGGATTAGAAACAAAGCTCACGTTAAATCAATAACTAGATGGTAGAATCTTGGACGTTTTGAACCCATGATGATTTTAGTTGCAGCAGGTTTAGGAACGGATGAACACAGCTGACCTTAAACTTGTAGCAGGACCTTCCCAAGTCCCAGAATAAAAACAGGAGGGTTCACAAATCCAGTTGGATTCATGACAGAAGCTTTAAAAGATGCTTTATGTGGCAGGACATCATCGTAATCATCATCATCATCATCATCATCATCATCATCATCATCATCATCATCATCATCATCATCATCATCATCATCATCATCATCATCTCCTCTGCATCACTAAATACCCCTGGCAGATGGTGGACTCATCTTTATTTTAACACGTTTAATCTGTCTGGAAGCAATATTAGTGTATGGAGAGACCAGTTAAAGTCCTAGCTTAAATCTGTAGGAGAGCAAAAGATGAGGGTGATGGTACAGAGCCCCCCAAACCTCAAAGATTTGGAGCTCTTTACTAAAAAGAAATCTTAAAAAACAAACAGGAAATAATAAAGCAATAATAGTATCGGTTTGACTAGGTTTAATAGTGGTTCCTAAAAGTAGAATGGGAGGCAGATCTTTTAGTTATCAGGCTCCTCTCCTGTGGAACCAACTACCAGTTTTAGTCTGTGAGGCAGACACCCTGTCTACTTTTAAGACTAGGCTTAAAACTTTCCTTTTTTGATAAAGCTTCTAGTTAGAGTGGCTCAGGTTATCCTGGGCTATGTCTATAGATATGCTGCTATAGGCTTAGACTGCTGGAGGACATAGGGACCCCTTTTTAATAACTCTGCTTCATTCTATCTCTATTCTTCCACTCTGCAGAATCTGTTAGTTCAATCTCTAACGTTCTACTCTCTCTGGTGTTGCCTTTTGTATCTCTGCTTGTTTTTGTATCTCTGCTTCTGTCTCCTTGATCCCCAGTCAACCTCGTTAGATGGCCGCTCACACCAAGCCTGGTTCTGCTGGAGGTCTCTTCCTGTTAAAAGGGAGTGTTTCCTCTTCACTGTCGCTACAAGCATGCTTAGTGTGAGGGATTGCCTTTAAATCAATGAGTCGATGCAGTCAATTGGTTTTCCTTAGATAGAAAACTTTGAATCAATCTGACTGTTTGATCTGGTGAAATCTTAAGTGTCTTTGAAATGACATGTGTTGTGAATTGGCGCTATAGAAATAAACTGAATTGATTACTGTGAAGTCATCAAAGAAATCTCCATAAAAGTATGGATCACAAAAGTCATAAATTACAGGCAACTGGAATTTCCCACAGTTTTAATAAACATTTTGACTTCTATCCAGGAGTCTTTGGTGATTCAAACTTCCCATACTGCCTGTGTGAATCATTTCAAAATCACATCCATTAAAGGGTAGGTAAAGTTTTTTAAAAGACACTTTTCTAATTTTCCATCAGAAACAAACCATATATTTATATTATACTGAAAAGTACAGAAAACATGGTTACATACATGAAAAAAATATAAAAAGAAAACCTGTGTAATTTTGAGCAGATGAGGATTAGAAAGAATCCAGAAAAAAGTTCAAACCTTTACACATCATTTTTGTTTTTGAAATGTATCAAAAAAGCAAATGCTTTTATTGTGAAGTATAAATATTCATTTAAAAGAAAAAAAATCCTACGATGAGATACTGGAAACCTTTGATCAGGAGCATAAAAGTTTGAATTCAAAGGTCAGAAATTCAGATAGAATAATCATATAGAATAATACTAATAAAAAAGTAGATTTCAGTTGTTTCTTCATTAGAATTCCTCCCAGTTCAGCCAAAGTGGGTTCTATCTGATTACTGTCTGCAGCAGGGAAGACACAAACTGCTCAGTGGCACCGAAGGGGACTGAAAAAAAGACATCCAGAATCCAAATAATGGATTATTATCAAATATCCTAAATGCATATGTCAAAATAACCTACAATCTGTTGCAGAGAGATGAAAACATCTTGACTGCAAACTCTAAATTTCACGCAAAGATGGACAAACATTCCCACTCCCCCATCATAATGCTTCAGGGAACAGGCTCAGTCTTGTGAGAGCCTGGTGGTTTGGAAATGGTTTTCTCTCTGTGTGAAATAAGTCTTCCCGCTGTGATTCTCTGTTCAAATAGTAACATCACACCAACAACAGAGGGTGAAAGGTCAGCAGCCAATTTCTGTCCCTTTGCTTTATAAACCTACTCCTCAGTTCATTGCCTCCACTTTTAAATAACTGTCAAACATGATATTGAAAGATAGATTTCCCACCATGTTTCATCATCTTCGCCCTAAAAAAACACACAAAGGCACCCTGTCCTTCAGACAAAGCAGCACACAGAGGAAACTGCTCTGAGGGCCGATTGTTGGAAGGTCGGAGACCCTCTGCCACATGCTGGGGTCCGAACATGCAGCATTCATCTCCAATATTCACTATCTCACTCTTCAACAAAATACTTTATTTGCTACTTTAAATGCTTTATTACTATTAAAACTTTTCACTATTTCCTAAATATTACACTATCAACCCTCTGAAAAATCATTCATTTCCCAACTCAGATCTTGATATACCTTTAAGGTCTAGGTCTTCTGTCTCTACATTTTTGTGTTTTTCAGAAATATCCAGTCAAACCTCTCAGATGTGGACTAATACAGCCAAGCACCAGTGTTGGGATGGTAACTGGTCTG
>NW_015151415.1:126518-152086 GCF_000732505.1 Cyprinodon variegatus
AGAGTAATCGATTTGCAAAATATTCGTTGTTTGCAGCCCTAATATAAAGTGCATAAAGAGCAAGAAAAAAAGTAAAAACAATCTCTCCAATTATACTTTTATTTCAATTAGATTATTTTAGTAATTGTTTAAGACTTACCTTCTCTTTTCCAATCCTACTTGGATCCATGAAAGACTTACTTTAAAATGACTTAATAGTTAAGTGGACTATGGTCTGAAATATATCTCATTTGTTTTGTCAGAAGTAAGAATTTAAATTGTTACATTTCAAAATATTTGATTGGTTGATTGTTGTCAGCAGAAAATGAAGCTTTGTATTCTAATTTTATTCAGAAACTGACAACACTCATGTAACATATGTCTATGTAACATGATCTAAATGTATCCCTCCTTCCATACCACACTAGGATTTGAAGCCAGGAGTTAATGTTTCACAGCATTGCAGGACTTTTAATATGGTAACCAAAGAATTTATGCTTTTTTTGTCTTAAAATAAATTAACTCAGATAATTGAATCATGTATTCCTGCTTTAAATCTCCATCACATTACATCACATGCATCCAGCAGCAGCTGTTAGAGAAAAGCAAACACAGAACATGAACACCATGGCCGTGTTCACGCTGCATTTTCCAAAGACAACATGCAATCCATCCCATCAATAAATATTCATGTCTTGTGTGTTTTTTCTCTGAGTGTTTCAGGGAAGAATTCTTCACATGATTGGAAAGCAAACCGAAAGCCGAGCAGCTGAAGGTGACTCCAAAGTGAAATCTTCTGTTTTCTAAATTCATCTAACTGAGCCACCAGTTCTCTTAGCCACGCTCCATTAATCTGCAGAGTTATGCAATATAGCAGCTCAAGTTAAGAATGAAATCAACCAAGGGGTAAATTACTCTGAACATCGCCGACTTAACATCTTTTTACTGTTTTCTTTTTAAACGAGTGACTCTGTTGATATTTGCTGAAACAGAATGAGGCAAATATGCAGGAATTACTGAAGCTTTGAAGAGAGGAAACATGTATCCTTAGGGACAAATAGTGGGATGAAATGTAGAAAAAAGAAAAGGAAAATTTAAAACACCCTGAGCTCAGGGAGTTTATGCTGACTGAGTCATACACTGCCCTGAGAAAACCAGAGTGTCACAGAAACTCGGCTCTGTCTTTGCCTCGCTTTGTATTCTTCCTTGTCTTTTTGTCTCTACAGGCAGCAGGACACAAACTGTGGCTGACAAACAGTCGATGACTCTGCACGACACTGGAGTTATATTAAACATATACATGAACAATAGAGCGAGGCTTTGCAAACAAAACACTTCGACTTTGAGGGCCCGTTCTGTAAAAGGATGAAAAATCCATCATGTGGGAGTCAATAAGTTTCCCCCAAATGAACAAACATACAATGATGCCAAGATTGCAAATACAGAGCTTATCCGATACGTCTCAGACCCATAGATTACTTCCACCTCACATCTTTCTATCTTTTCATCAAACAAAACTCAATGTATAAATAAATAAATAAAGCTGCAGAGGTGTTATCTATATAGATGTATAGATAACCAATATTATGCTGTCGCGCTTGCGTGCTGAACACATTAACTGCGTTCTGATATAGACATGATTTTATCTCTGCACGACTCAAACCTGGAGAACACCACCTAGTCTTAATTATCTGCCTCTCATCACCCTGAGGTAAGCAGTAATCAAAGCGGCCGGGGACCTCCACCACAGCTGCTGGTCCACCCCCTCCCGACGTCTGCAGAACACAAACAGAGAGAATGAGAAAGGAGATTCTGCAGCGACAGAAAGACAGATTGGAGAACAGCTGGTTCAGAGAGCGCTGAGGTGAAGAACTTTTTACTCTGTCAGGGTGACTGACAGCTGGATTAGATGTTTTCGATGCTACTGCATCGTTGCAGCTCTTTGCATGTTCCTCATCGCCTGTTTCTCTGCATGGACCATGTTCTTATATGATCCAAACACCCAAGATGGAAATCCAGAAGGAAAATGCATTACATAAGGCTTAAGTAAAACAGAATTCAGATCATCACACTTTGACTGTAGAGAAAATTCAGGATTTTGTGACTAAACTCCACCTGATCCACCAAGACCTTCTTCCTACGCAGGTCGATATTATGAAGGTAAATCATTTTTAAAAAACGTACGAAAGAAAACCAGAAGCTGCAGAGTTGAAATCCAGAAGATTCCGGATTGATTTTATTTCTGATCAACAATGAGCAAAGAAATCCACACAAGCTAGTCTGTGGTTTGTTAATGGAGAGGGTTTTAGAGAGGTTTTAAAAAACTCCCAGGATGGAAAGACATCAGCAGTGACCTCAGAGAAGCAACAGAGAGAACGATTGTAACCGAGATGAGAACATCTCAGACTATTACAGTAGCAGCCATTCAAAATGGCCCTTCCCAGTCAAATGCCAGCCAAATGGCAGCCGAATGGCAGTTAACTTCCAGCCACTGGAGTCATCCCCTCTTTCTCCTGGGCGTGCAATTATTTTCACTCTTACTCTACTCTGTCACTAAATTACAGGATCTGACCAAGAGAAGGTGCTTCTCTTTACATCTTAATGTCCACAAATCATGACTGAGAGAATATTTTGTACAAAGATTGATGTTTAAAAATGGAATCTTAGGGGACCAGCTGAGGACAAGCCATGGGCCCATCACGGAAAGTGGGGACATTTCTAATGGCTACCACTGTACAAAACTTCCCAGGAATGGACATTCCAGATGACCTGCCCCTTAGTCAGAGCAGGAAGCTCAGAGAAATCATCAAAAAACCCGAGAGCTCCATCTAAAGACTCAGTCAGTAGGTAAAAAGTCATAAACCTGAACCAGACTAGTTGTTAAAGGATTTAAAGAAAAAAAACAAAACATCTCTCTAAAAAAAATATGGCAGCATAGATGCAGTTTGCTGCCAAACGTCTGGGACAATGTCCTCTAGATGAATAAGACCAGTAAAGAAGCTTGATTTATGAGTTAGAGAAGTCTGAATACGAAGAAATAGAAAGTTTAACCTCAAATTATCATCAAAAATATCAAAACAAAAACAACAGTTTGGTATCTGAGTATACAACATCATTAAGTTTACAGATCCAGATAAGAGGAATTTAATTAACCTGTGATAAAATAAGCTTATCTACAACACTGATCATAAACAATAGATAATCCAGAGCAGAATCACTGAAAAAGAAAAAAAAAAAAAAGATTTGTGCTGCAGTGACCCAGTCCAAGACTGCTAAGGACCGCCCTCTTTTAAAGCAGCAATTCTCAACCTTGAGGTCCAGACCCCAAATAGGGCTGTAAAATGATTTCTGGGAGTCAAATTGTTTTGCAAGAATATAATGCTCAAAATGCATGTAACTTCCGACCAGAATTTAGCAGCACAGTGAGCAGTTGGTGATCAGTGCTGCAGGATGCCCTGCTCAATCTTGCCTCTGATCCCACATAACACATCGTTTTCTCTGCATGCATGATGGGGGAGTTCTGGCTGTCAATGGCTACAGAGTACGCAGCATCAAAACCTGCAGCTGAGGTGCTGTTTCCATTTGTACCCACCTANCAGAGAAGCAACAGAGAGAACGATTGTAACCGAGATGAGAACATCTCAGACTATTACAGTAGCAGCCATTCAAAATGGCCCTTCCCAGTCAAATGGCAGTCAAATGGCAGCCAAATGGCAGTTAACTTCCAGCCACTGGAGTCATCCCCTCTTTCTCCTGGGCGTGCAATTATTTTCACTCTTACTCTACTCTGTCACTAAATTACAGGATCTGACCAAGAGAAGGTGCTTCTCTTTACATCTTAATGTCCACAAATCATGACTGAGAGAATATTTTGTACAAAGATTGATGTTTAAAAATGGAATCTTAGGGGACCAGCTGAGGACAAGCCATGGGCCCATCACGGAAAGTGGGGACATTTCTAATGGCTACCACTGTACAAAACTTCCCAGGAATGGACATTCCAGATGACCTGCCCCTTAGTCAGAGCAGGAAGCTCAGAGAAATCATCAAAAAACCCGAGAGCTCCATCTAAAGACTCAGTCAGTAGGTAAAAAGTCATAAACCTGAACCAGACTAGTTGTTAAAGGATTTAAAGAAAAAAAAAAACATCTCTCTAAAAAAAATATGGCAGCATAGATGCAGTTTGCTGCCAAACTTCTGGGACAATGTCCTCTAGATGAATAAGACCAGTAAAGAAGCTTGATTTATGAGTTAGAGAAGTCTGAATGCGAAGAAATAAAAAAATGACCTAGTGCAGGTTTCAATTCACCCAAGTTTAACCTCAAATTATCATCAAAAATATCAAAACAAAAACAACAGTTTGGTATCTGAGTATACAACATCATTAAGTTTACAGATGATCCAGATAAGAGGAATTTAATTAACCTGTGATAAAATAAGCTTATCTACAACACTGATCATAAACAATAGATAATCCAGAGCAGAATCACTGAAAAAGAAAAAAAAAAAAAAGATTTGTGCTGCAGTGACCCAGTCCAAGACTGCTAAGGACCGCCCTCTTTTAAAGCAGCAATTCTCAACCTTGAGGTCCAGACCCCAAATAGGGCTGTAAAATGATTTCTGGGAGTCAAATTGTTTTGCAAGAATATAATGCTCAAAATGCATGTAACTTCCGACCAGAATTTAGCAGCACAGTGAGCAGTTGGTGATCAGTGCTGCAGGATGCCCTGCTCAATCTTGCCTCTGATCCCACATAACACATCGTTTTCTCTGCATGCATGATGGGGGAGTTCTGGCTGTCAATAGCTACAGAGTACGCAGCATCAAAACCTGCAGCTGAGGTGCTGTTTCCATTTGTACCCACCTACTGTACCCATCTGAAAGCATGGGCTGTCTTCCAGTGTGTTTTGTTAAACTTTAGTACGCTTTACTGTTTGATTTCATTAAAACAAAAATAAGTTTGCGTTATTTTTTTTTTACATTTTAACAGCAAAATGATGGGATGTAGTGACCATTGTCGGTCTGTTTGGGAAGTTAGTCTCTTGATGCTGCTTTGTTTTTCAAAGAATCTTACTGTGTTTCAAAATGAAATGATATAAGGACTAATATCTATAATGAGTTATTGCTTCTCTGATTATATAAATGCAATGCATGATTATATTTATTGGACATGGGGGACGTGGAAAGCAGTACATGTTAAATTGGGGGTTGTGACTCAAAAAAATTGAGAACCTCGGTTTCAAAGGAGAGCTGCGGGATATTTTTAAAACCTCTAATCAGCTTCTGCTGAACACAGACAACCAGCTGGTTAAACAGCATCAGCTCTTTTTTTAATAAGAATATGAAAATGAATAAAAACATGTGTCTACCTGCGCTGCTTGTCGGGTGATGAACGGTATTGTGATGCTGAAACTTTATACCCATCATAACTTCACATAAAGTGCGTTAATGATAATGTCCGCATTTAATCTTCTATTGCTGCAGCTTTGTAGTCATAAAGACATTTATGACATCATCCATTTAGTTATTCTTATAAGACCATGAACTGAAAGTGACATCAGAGAAGTTCATGACTCACGCTGCACTCTGACTCATGGGATGTTACTTCTGCCACAGTTTCTGTCTGGATCACTGCTGCCTATTTGTTACAGCCCCATCTTCCACTCTGCTATTGGTCGCAGGTTTCTACATTTATTGCTTTTTTCTTTCCTCCAAAGTTTTCTGTGAATCTTGTCTGTGTGGTGAAGCAGCCGCCTTGCTGACATCTGCTGCTGGATTGTTCAAAGCTCCTGCTCCCTGCAGGGACTGCTGCAGAATGGTTCTGAAGATTCTGCTAGGCGTTCACGTCACAGAGAGTAAAACACTGGGGCAACGTGAAAAGTTGACACCAGAGATTAATATCAGGCTTTATTGAGATATAGAAACAAAGGGAGCAGGTAGAGTTAAATTTTATTGTTTTTCTCAGTAAACATGTTTCTATTGTGACCATTGCCACAGGATTCAGATCAGCAGTGTACGAACAAGCGAGCTCAGAAAGGAATCAGAAAACACAGCCATTTACAATTTTATCAAAACCTCTCCATGCTGTTTGAGAGTGAGAGCAATTTCTTTCTCAGGAGTTTTTAACACTTTGTTTATAGCGGCTATATCTATGAGTCTTTTGATGTTTACATTTGCTTTGCAGGCGATCGACCGACTCCAACGTCTTAGAAGGCAGAGACTTTGGAGCACTATCTTTGGTTTTGACTACGAAAATAAGCTACTCATACGCCATTACTAACATAGGAGATGTATATGATTGTATGTTATCACCCGGCCCGAAACATGGCCTTTAAAACGGTTGCTAATGATAATCCTGGCCCCTGATGGGTTCATGAGGCATCATTAATGTTTTGACACATTGTATTGATAATGTGTCAATACTGTGTCGCTGACAGTGACATAGTGGACTTTATATCCAACTCAGTTTACTGATTGTTAAGAAAG
Source organism: Cyprinodon variegatus (assembly GCF_000732505.1). Classification (NCBI taxonomy): domain Eukaryota; kingdom Metazoa; phylum Chordata; class Actinopteri; order Cyprinodontiformes; family Cyprinodontidae; genus Cyprinodon; species Cyprinodon variegatus. Next base: position 132,984 of record NW_015151415.1, read on the forward strand.
ATCACCATGTTTTGCTACTTGTTGGGAACGTAGCTCCTCCTCCACATCCCGATGCCTGCACCATCTTTGTTATTGTTCGCCGCTGTCAGGTAGCTACGGTGGGCCGCTGTGACAGCAAATCCCATAATGCTTTGCGAGGAGAGCTTTCCGCGCACAGCATTCTGGGATATATCTGCCTCTTCTGAGGCCTTTCTTTTCCCCTCATACACTTCGTAGACACTTTTTCTCTTACGACTCAGCCATTTTCAAAGAACCGCCGTGAGTAAGGTGAGGTTCAATGACTGTCTGAAATGTAGCTCGCCACAAATATACTCCTGAAGTTGCACATGCTCATAAAAAGATACCTAACTGGGGACGAGCACGTAGGTCGGCCTTATGCAAACATATCACCAGAATTATTGACTATTAGGAAGACCACTTATTTAGATGATCCACCAAGAAATAAAAGATTGTCCTTTATACCTTTAAGGTGTGACCAGTTTGTAAGTTGTTCATGTATCGTTTAGAATCTCTTAGAGAGCAGCAGAGCTGTGCGCGGTGCCATGTCCAGTGTCATTCCAAAGGTTTGACACCGCTGCCCTCCTGATTCCAAGCTGCAGGGTGAATGACTGACATTCCCAAAATAGACCGAGTCTTGTTAAATATTTCAGTGAATCAGATGGAAGGAAGAGGAGGAGGGAGAGGAGTGGTAGAAGGAGGAGGAATGAGCCTCAAATAAAACAGACACTGAATGAGCTACAGCTCCTGAGAATCACTTCCTGTTTTACGGGACAAGTTTCTCCTTTAGATGCCAAATAGTACTAAACTATTTATGAAGTCAACCGAAGTTGCAGGGACAGGAATGAGTTGTGGATCGAGGTAGAAATAACTTTACGCTGGGAATACATGGGTTGAATGATTTCTTAAAACTCACATCGGAAACACAAATAGAAAAAAAGCACCTTAACCTTTAACGGTTTCTGTTGTGATGATATGAGCTACGATCCACTGAACTGCTTAGGAGTAAGGACAATTTTTTAGAGCATAATCAACCATGTTCTTCATTATATCTCTTCCATGGCTAAACAATGTGAGAATACTGAGTACATTTCGGAAGATGGATTAAACCAAGTCTGCATTTCCATGATCTCTGTTCTAATAATAGAAGTTCCAGTTTATTCACAATCAAAGATGCTCAGAGCAGGTTTGACAAAAGAAGAAAAAAGAAAGAACAAAAAATTGATGAGGAGCTCTGATTGGCTGACGGACCCCTGAGATGCTGGGCTGCCAGTTGATCAGCTCTCTGTGAGCAGGAAACATGACACAACTATTTTAATACACGGCTCAAACTGCGGAGGGAAAAACATGACATCTGAAGATGAAACAAGGAGTTGAGATGATAGACAGAAAAGCTGCAGGCCGCCATGTTACCTGGTTAATTACGACATCACATACACACACACAGAGTCTCTGGAGAGCTTCCAGCAGAGCTCGAGCCGCTCGGCATCGATCCGTTCCAGGAAGTGCATCCTTCGGTCAGACTGTCGGTCAGCTCTTTACGACCGACTCTAAAGCTTTCCTCAACAAAGCTGGATTCTTTATATCAGAAAATGTAGATCTATTAAAAATTTTAGATTTATTAAGATTAGCATCTTCTTCTGAAATAAAATCTAAAAAAAATGAAGACTGAAACACCAGCCTTTAGATCAGTGAAGTTAGGTGGAGTTCTGCACGGTTTAATGTTGACTTGAAAGAGCTGCTTTGAGAGCTAAATCCTCATGATGCTGCAGAAACTCTTCATACTTACAGTAAATAACCAGAAGCTTAAGATACAGTCAACTCAAGCCTCACAGAGTTCAACTGAAGCTAATCAGTTTTATATCCAATCGGATGTGGATTAGGCTGATTTATTCATGACATCACATGAGCTTCATGTTTTTTGTTGTTTTTTTTTCAGAATGCAAAAAACATCATGCTACAAGGAAATAAAAACAACAAACCCGATTCAGTTGGCTTTGCTCTATGATTACGGCTGAAGCCAACAGGGACGTCATGCTGCAAGTTTCATTACAGTCAAGTGTCTGTGCCCCCCCAGGCTTTTTTATCTACCAATCTACTTCTTATTGTTAGCTTGCCTGGGTGTTGAGATAACACTCAAAAGTTAATGGGCTTAGAAAGGTTGATATATACAGAAAAGCAGCAAAGTTCAATGCATTGGAATATTTACTCAAACATTCAGGTTCTGCACTTCAAAGTTTCAGCTTTGGTGACACATAGATTGGAGATTCAGGAAATCTCCCCTCGGGATTTTGAGTTTTCCCTTACTAATGGAGAAACAGACCTGATCTCAATGGGGAGGCCCTAATATGGAGATTCATTACACAGGAACAAACATGTAAATAGCTACTATTTAGGACAAGCTATTTTATCAATTGTAGGCAAACTAAACAGGATGGTTTTAAATAGGTCATAAAATGATTATATAGGGTAGTTGGTGCTGGTCCTTAAGGTCTCTGAATAGGGTGTGTAACATTAGTTGTTCTGAAAATGGCATAATTACTGTTCTTTGAGCCCTAATGCAAGCCTGGTTAAGAGCCCCAGAATGAAACAACAGGTTTTCTTCCTTTTATGGTATGCTCAGGAATATTTAGATGAGCTGTGCGCTGATTGGTTGGTTTACAACAAGCGAAGCTGCTGAGCAAAGACGCATCATAGAAACCAGCACTCACTCACTTTTTGAAACATCAAATTGTTGATATGGTAGGGTGACCAGAATGACCACCTAAAAACATGTCCTGGGGGAATTTCAAAATCGTTCAGGATTTTGGTTGACTACAGTGCAACCCTTGTCTGTTACCGGCCCCCAGCCCCCTTCCTCCGGCTAAGGAGAGGCAGTTTATGGCTCTCCGCTGAGGTTCGGTCCAGTCAGTGGCCCAGCAGTCGACACTTCTTACCCGCCCCTCTGGGGCGTGACAAAAGTACAGGCCAGCACCAAATAAGGCAAATAAGGCAATCCCCGAAATGACGTCAATTCGGTGGTTCATTTGAATTCGCCGGTTTAAGGGTGGAAGTTTAGAATTGGAGATTTGCAGAGAAAGGGGGTGTTGATGGGGTTTGAACTTCTCTGTACGTCCATTTCACCCACTGAACTATCGTTATTCATCTATGACAACGTAAACTCAGTTTTGCAAAGACCCCTTTAAAGTGGCTTCCATCCATTTTCCGCCAAGCTTATCCCAAGCAGGATTGTAAGGGGTGCCAGTGCCTATCTCCAGCTGTCTATGGACGAGAGTCGGGTTACACCGCGGACAGGTCGCCAGTCCATCGCAGGGCAACACAAAGACAAACGACCATTTACGAACACACTCACACCTAAAAAAAAAAGTAGAGATGCCAATTCACCTAAAAGTCATGTTTTTGGACTGTGGGAGGAAGCTGCAGCACCTAGAGAGAATCTAAACATGCTCAAGGAGAACATACAAACTTATTGCAGAAATAACCCGGGCCGGGAATCAAACCCAGAACCTTCTTGCTGCAAGGCAGCAGTGCTACCCACTGCTCCAATGAGCAGCCCTTGATGTAACATAAGATAAAAGAAAGAAAAACAGTAAGTCTTTATTGTCAAAAAGTAAAAACTGCTCATTTCTATGATATTTAAATAGAAATGCATATGTATATAGCAAAATACACTGAAAAAAGCGTCCAGCGCTCTGCTGCATCCATTTAAGCATCTTTATTTCAACACCATTGTTTCATGTCTTAAAAAGAATGTAATAATATTGTGTTTGTCACTAAATGATGTGAGAAAAACAGCATATTAGCAGTTTTATGATTGAAACTGAACATATTTATTTAAGCTTACTTGTAACAGCAGGTATCCACCGAAATGCGCCGTGAGGTCTCAAAGTTTAATCTACAGTCACATTCAATTGTTATGTTCTCTAGTAACTGAGAAATGGATGTGATTTCAAGAACTTTTAAAAATCGAATTAAAGAATTTCAGTTTTCCAAAATAATCTGTCCCCCCCACTGTTGGTTCACATGTGTTAATGTGTTCTCCTCACCAGTCTGCCATCCACTAGACATCATAAATATAAACAAAGTAAGAGGAACAGAATCACTCGGGGGAAATACATTCCACATGATACAGGAACCTACACATATCTCAAATATCTCCCTTAATTATCCAGAGGTATACAGAATTGAACCCCGTGATGTAATCCATCATGTAAATCCTAACCCCCAGTTTTTATTGATCAATAGTTGGGAGGAAGTCAGGGAGTTTTAATGACTTTAAGTAACTAATTTATTGTGAATCAACACAACATTGTAGATTAACTATAGCAATATAGCAAAAATAATGGTTTGCAATTAATATCCATAACTGGTTTAAATAGAATCAACACATTTATTTATGGGTATATAAAAAAAAAAAAAATCTCTTCTTTTTTTTTCTCAGTCAAAGTGAAAAGTTGACATATTGGAGAGTCCTGCGAGGAGATGGCATCATGCATATTAATCTAAAATGTCTAATCATCTGAGCTGTCCAGGCTGTGACTGAAAAGAAGCTTTCTGGATATCATCAGCCACAGTTCAGTTTGTTTTCATAAGAGACAAATGTCAGCTGTGCAGCATGAATCATAATTTCTAAGCAGAATGGTGAACTTGTCATCCAGCAGCAGCAGCAGCATCTTTGGGTCTGATAACACAGAGATGTCTGAGGAATACAGTTTAATCTATTATTCTTTAAGTAAGTCATTAATTATCTAGTAATGAAAATAAAACCATGACAGTTCTTTGTCTTGTTTTTCCCTTCAGTGTTTTTACATTTTTATTGCATTTGCCATTTGCTGATGGTGGATGTAATTGCGAAGCACTTTGGTTAGCCATGTTTAAATGCAAATAAGCCTCACATGGAGGAGGAAATGAGCTTCACTCTGATATAGAAATAAAGTAAATATCCTTCATACAGAGGAGTTCAGAACAGAGCAGCTGTTTCTCCACATCGGCTTGATTCAAATACCCAATCCTTCACCTTTTGCAAAGTAAACAGTAAAAACGCAGTATTTCTCAAACAGTAGGATGACAGAGGGAGAAATTTAAGTGATGATTCATAATTAAATCTGATAAAGCTTATATTTAGAGTGGCTCAGGTTATTCTGAGCTATCTCTATAGTTTTGCTGCTTTAGGCTTAGACTGCTGGAGGACCTAGGGACCCCTTTTTTATCATTCTGCTTCATTCTATATCTATTCTCCCACTCTGAAGAATGTGTTAGTTTAATCTCTATCGTTCTGCTCCCTCTGCTTTCTGCTCTCCTGTTTGGCTGTGACTCCATCCTGGAGAGGGTTGTCGAAGCTAGGCCTGTTTTTTGTTGTCTTAGTCCTGTTTCTCTGACTGAGACTGGCTGGATATGCTCTCTTTCATCCTCTAACATGGGAGCTGGCTCTGAGCTTGTCTACCTGGCTGTGTGTTTCCTGGACAGGGCCGCCTGTGGAGCTGGCTGACAGTTGCCTTTTCTATCGCGACTTCTTTCTGTATGTCTGCTTCTGCCTCCTTGAACCCCAGCTGGCCTTGGCAGATGACCGCTCACACCAAATCTGGTTCTGCTGGAGGTTTCTTCCTGTTAAAAGGGAGTTTTTCCTCTCCACAGTCACTACAAGCATGGTTGGTGTGAGGAATTGCCTTCAAGTCAATGAGTCGATGCAATTAACTGGTTTTCCTCAGATAGAAAACCTTTAATCAGTTTGACTATATGATCTGGTTTAATTGTAAAGAGCCTTGAGATGACGTGTTTTGAACTGGCGCTATATAAATAAACTGAATTCAATTTAATTGAATTTAGACAATTCAATTACGAACGAATGTTAATTATCATTATTTCACTGAAGATTAAAGCGTTTTACGTTGATTGAATCATATGCTAGTCGTCCAGACCTCCATTCACCCAGGAGGCATTCCTATATCGACACACATCCTCACATGACCGACATCAACGGGTAAGTGGAGTAGAAGAGCTTTGCTCAAGGGCAAGTCCACATGTGACATGAAGAAGCTGGGATATAATCAACAACCTTCCATCCATCTCCTTGTCCATGTTTTGCTCCTCTGTCCAGCCTGCATAGGGCTTGCTCATTCGCTTGCTCTTCCCTCTCTGATGCTCAATCTCCAGTCACCCTCCATCTCCTGCCTCCTGGTTGTTCCAGGATCCAGAGAGTGCATTAGGTGATTAAACAGAAGCGCAGACCAAGCACCACCTATCTAGATGCCAACCCCCCTAAAGCGACTCTTCTCCCACCCTTTCATCTTCCTTAGTAGTTTTTTATTTTTTCACATCTTCTAAATTGGTTATTCTTCAGTGGGAATGAATTTCCTTTTTTACTCATTTTTAAAGCCTTTTTATCGTCCTTCTCCGTCACTTTGACTCCTTCGCTCGTATGCTTTCCAGCTTTCTGTTTATCTCCGTTTCAGTGATTGTCATTTTCACAGACGCTTTTACCTCCTTCCACCCCTGCTGCTAGAGTTTATCAGTTTTCACCCCTCATTTACGGCATGTCTCTCGCATCTCTTCCTTCAGCTCGTTTTCCTTTTACCTTCCCGAAGCCTTTTAGCTGATTTCAGGCAGCATCTCATCATCCCCCCCGTCTGGTTTTATGTCTACCTCTGCCTCTTGTTGATAGAAATATTCCTCATCTTTATTGCAGAGGCCTGGATGTTGTTGCACTGACACATTGGCTCCATGTTAAATGAATTCATCGCAAAGGATCATATCATCACACAAACACATCAGCCAAGCCGGAAATCCCTCCTGAAGGTGTTTTCTGTTATCCAGTATAAAGTGAAGAGGCTTCATGGAATCAAAACTCTTTAAAGTTTGAGGTTCATTCATAAGAAAATCTTTCAGCCAACAATGATGAGGATCTCCATCAGCCTGTGGGTCCACTTTAATCATCAGTAACGATAGAGGAAGATTAAAATCCAGAAGCAAACTGAGAGTTTGGTTTCATGTGATAAGTAAATGGCCAAAAGCATGCAGGCTTTTATGCAGACATAAATAGCCACCAGCCAAAGCCTTCTGAGGAGTTTAGTGTTTATTTTTGACAAGTAACATTTTAAAGTTGATAAAAATACATTTCTAAACTTTTTTTAATGTACTGAGCAGGTTTCTTTGGAGTTGATGTCCTGATCCATCTCCTGGATAAAATAAGTATTCCAAACAAGAAAACTGCTGAAATATTACAGCTGGTTGGAAGCAAAATGTTTCAGTATCTGTTTTCCTCAAACCTCTCCCTCCTCTGGCTGCTTTATTGGGGGAGCTCCCCAACAGATTCCTCTTTTATTTTGCTAATGTCTTGATGACATCAGGCCTGCATCTCTAAGATTGTCTTTAACTTTTTTATCTGATATGCCCTGCTGATATACTCGTCCCTAACTCTGTCCATGACTAAATTGAACCACCCTCTGTCATGCCTTTCTTGTTTTTTATGTGTGTCTGTTAGTCTTTAAACAATTAAAGACACATTATTACAAACCTAATTTGACCAGGAATAGGTGTGAGTTATTGATTAATTAATAAAGATAAAGTTGATTGGTCTTATTGATCAGCAATAATTAATTGAGCACAAATTTTCTCAATATACCAACAGGATATTTCAAACAACATCAGGGGCTATACAGTATATTTGGCTTTATTACATTATGCTGAATGAAAGAAATATAACTAACCAGCTGTATCAAATACTTTTTGAATAAAAAAATATTTTATTACACATTCTAAACATATTTATAACATAACAAAACAGGAACCTATGTGGTCACTGAATAATAAAATTAAAATGAAATATGAAAAACTCCTTGCCTCCTTTTTCCAGTTGCTCTCAGAGAACCATTCAGACTCTGCTCCATGAAGTGCATTACCTTACAAAAACCTTCACCATCTTCTATGATTACTGCCAGCATGATATATATGGGTTTTATATTTTATGTTCTTTGACAATCATACTAGTTTTGTATCACAAATGAAGCCCTCTTATTACCTAGGCACTCTCGTTATCCAAGTTTCTGTTTCCTTGAGAGCATGATATAATTTGTTTTTGTGCTCATGAGCTCTCGGTGCCATGCTCTGACCATGATGTAATAATGTTTTTGGTTTCGCTGTCCATGAGCCCTGGGTGGGTTCGGGGGGGGGCGTACCAGTTCCATATTTTGGTTTCTGTAATCATGCGCTCCAGGCGTTAGAGGGAGCGGTCACTTTTCCTGATTGGGTGAATAATTTTCTTTGAAGTTTGGCATAAATGATGGATGGCGGTTGGCACTGGCGGAGTCTGCTAGGGTTGCGTACGGACGCCTAGCTGTCCTGCCAGGATCGACCGGCCCTCCGATCCTTGTGTCACGGTAGGGGGACAATATAAATTGTATTAAGACAATTTAATTTGTATTCAGCACCGTGCCTTAATTGATGTGCTTGCTTAGCTGTTTTCTGTGGCGGAATTAAACGACACATTTTAATTATAGCAGAAACAGTTTGTGTGTTCATCTTTATTGCCGACTCATCCCGATCCTGCCTAAATTTCATAATACACAGCATGTCAGTTTCTATCAGGTTATAAATGCCTTTCTTAATGCCCTCCCCTTTTCTATCCTCACACCCTCATCTTCCATGCTGAACAGATAAGCTAGGCTGCTACATCATGCAGCACTGCTAAATGGGAGCTATTTAGGTTAGAACTTTAGAAGTTATTGAGTGTTTACATTTACAAACAGAACCACATGAAGGACATCCTGTACCTTTAAACAGTGTAAATAATTCCTGGACTGGAGTCATGTGTCTACTTCTGTATACCTTCGATCTGACATTATAGTGAAGAAACCTTGACAGAAGCTGGCGCAGAAGATATACAAGACAGAGTAAGAGGACAAATAAGACCTAAAGATTTACCCTCTTCACCACATTTTATTAACCTCTTCCCACCTGCCTGATTTTAGGTTGTTCACATAAGCTAGACATACCCAAATGGCATCACATGTGCAGTCAGTTCATCAAGATAATGATCCTACTTAAATATTCTGTTCATGTTCAGAGCGAGAGACATAACACATATCAGCAGGAAATAGTAATGGAGTTCCCAGTAAAAGCTCTCTATAGCCAGTCAGGCTGTCTAGGATTTTCCACTTCAGGTCATAGTGGTTAAAAGTAAATATAAAGCATTGTTTTTTTTAGGTTTGTGGTAAAGAAAAAGTTCAACACTATAAAATTATATATTTTCCTACAGCATGTTTTAACATTTTTAGTTAATGTAGGTATTTATGATCTGTTTCACGACAGTTTAATAAGATAATTTTGTAATATAGTAGTAATGATCAGAGCAGTTTCTTTTCCTTGCCCAAGAAAAAAAAACACCTCCTGGCTGTTTAAAACCAGTGAAGTTTAACCCTTTTTTATAAAGTCATTTTTCATATGCTGACAGCACTGAAGAAGCAATCACGTCTTGCATGCAGTGTCCGTCTCTTCTAAAAAGCTCCTGGCTCAGCTTCTCTGATGGGTTGACTCTCTGTGTCTTAAAAGTTCAGATTTTCCAACTCTGCCATAGGCCGCTCAAGAGACACTTAACGCACGTCAAGCCAAACATGCAGCACGAAAAGCAAAATAACCTTTTTGCACCAGATAGACATCTTAAAGCCCTTTGAGGCAAGTCTGTCATTGATCATTAAGCTACATGCCTTAATGATCAAAACATGTTGGGTCTGAACATAGTATTCCAGTATTTCTTGACACACCTTTCAATACTGTAACTGTTACACAACTTGAACCTAGTACGGTAGTTTAAACACTTTCTTGATGCCACGGTTGGGCATACATCACAGCGTACACTTGTACTCTTGTTACTGACAACGTGTCACATCACATCAATGGATACATCGTGTTGATGCTATAGCTCTTTTGGTATAAAGTGGGACTGTTGGGCAAATATGTGTATAAATGTGCCAAATTATTTTATGTGGATTTTACCATTTATTATACCATAAAAAACAGATTTTCTTATTCTGTAGGGTATAAATTTTCCTTCATGGTAAATGTTTTTATGAAGGGAACAAAATCACAGCGTCAGCTGAAATCTCTTGATCAAGAAGCTCTCTCAGCTTACGCACAGCAGCATACGGTCAGGATTTAATGCTGAAAATAAGTCCCGCCCATCATTTCAAAGATTTACTCATTGGATGCCACCTTATATGAGTTTTTTTCAGCAATATCATCGCATCATGCCAATGACTGAAGAGAAGATAAGTGGCCCATGCACAAAATGAGAAAGTAGCCATTTTCCTCAACACGATTTATTGAACACCCCATTTAACTTGGAAAACCTGGGGTTGTTGTGTGTGCTGAAAAAAAACCCAACATCAATTCATCCATCCATCCATCCATCCATCCATCCATCTTCTTCCACTTCTGTCAGGGTCACGGTGGCTCTAGCGCCCATCTCCAGCAGTCAATGGGCAAAAGGGCGGAGAACACAACCTGTCCAGGTTGCTAGTCTATCACAACATACCCAATATAGCAACCAAAATCTATATTAAACTTGTCCACTTTTTAATTCCGATTTTTTCTTTTCATAGATCTCCATACTTTATACAAGATATATAAGGTAGTCTTTTTCTGTGAATTATTACAAACAAAAGGAGACTTCACATATCTTTAACCAACAACTGTGGGACTTTTGGTCACCAACTTAAAAGCAAACTTCATGAATTTTTGAGATAATAGATGTAATTTGAGTGGTATGATTGTTTTTATGGAGAAAACAAAGAAAAAATGTTGTCTATAAAGATAGTAGTGACAGAGATAATTTGTCAGGGTTATATGAACAAAGAAAAACGTCCACATAATGCTGACAGTGAAGACCGATTGGCAGATAATTTAAAGCAACAATAGAAGCATGAACTGCCTTAATGACAAAAGGTGGTTACTGCCTCCAACTTGACAGGAGGCTAAAACTACTGTAGCTAATTTAAAAAATGATATGAGTCTGAGCACAGATGCATCTTCAACATCCTCCTTTCCAAACATCTGTTTTATTAAAAGGATGGCTATTCTCATTTCACAACCTTAAAACTTATGAATGTTCAGGAAAGTTACTAAAAAACATTTGTATTCCGAGCTGTCAAATAAAGATGTACACCAATGAGAATTCTTCAGACTACATTCTTTTTTTCAGACATTATCGCAAAAGCTGGTGTGTTTCCATAATGGAGTTCCTATTTCTTTGTCTCTAGTTCATAAACCAGCAGCTGAACAACTGACTGAAAGAAAGAAACAGACGTGATTGAACTGCAGAAAGTGCATAAAAAAAGAGCAGCACAGAGCTTGGCCTTGTGAGGGTAGAGACATCAGGACACAGCTGAACTCGCTGTGTGTTCAACCCTCCATTAAATTCTTGGACACGTTACACAGAAACAACAACCAAGTTTGTCTGGATAGCATTGACTGCACATGGGTACATTTTGGGCGCATGACGCCATGGTGAACGTCTGGGTCTGTTGCCCATTTAAGTAGAAAAGTCATTTTCAGTAAAGCCTCCACCTAAAGTCAGATCTCCACATTGTCTGATGACATTAATTCTAAAATCATACTATTCAATTTGAATGCAGTTTCATCAGTTCATTAAAAACAAATGATAGTTTGATGATTGGTTGATGATCGGTTGTATTAGTGAGTCCCTGGTAGATTTTCTATGGTACTCCTTTTTTAACACTTGTGATTTTCTTTCCAAACCTGTGTTGGATATTGTTAAAGAATACAGACGACTGGAAAAAGTGGGAACATGGGAGCTTCAGCCTCAAGCAGAGGAGAGAGGTTTGGTTTTGATCATAGCTTCATCTGCAGTTATGGGCGTACAGGTAAAGAGAGTACTGATCCGAAAGATAAGCTCTGGATTTTATGCTCCATCTAGCTTAAAAAGAGCATCGATAAAATGTTAAATAGAGTCAATTGAAACATTCCCTGCCTAAAGTCAGGAGAAATGTACCATGGCTGAAAGGACGAGATCTTCAATACAAGCAGCCAGGGGCGGTCTGTGCCTGTTTGACACCCTGGGTGAATAACCCCTCTGGCAAGGTCCACTTTGATCAGAGCCCCCAGCGAAACAAGGAGTCTGGCTCTTTCTGAAGGCGCCGACAGGCCCCGTCTTTCTGATCCTCCCACCGGACAGCCGACTGCTCAACTAATAGGAAGTGCTGCTCCTTGTTCCTGCAGCAGGAGCAAAGCCAGACAGGTTCCCTCAGTCTGAAAGAAAAGAGTAAAGGCTGCTGATCACTGAGATATTTTTGCACTAGAAGGTCTTAACATATTTGGCTGCGTGTGACTAACCATCAGACCCTGTTCTAAGACAACAGCAGCATTTATAACCTGCTTCCTGTTCTAAATCTGGACTTCTGCTTCTTTTTACGACATTCTTCTCCTGCTTTCTTTGCGTTTTTGTCATTCCTGCTTTTGTTTTGTTGCTTTTTTATTTCTCTTTTTTTATTAACTGAGTTTATAATTAAGTTATAATAATTTGTTTTATTCAGCCAAACATTGCATTGAGGTGTAGATTCAAAATTTTTCCAAAAGTTAGGAAAAATAATTTTTTTATCAAGACCTAGTTATATAACTAGTAGTGGTGGCCTAGTGTTTAAGGCAGAGAGCTTAGAATATAGTAATCTAAAGTAACAACACAATTCAACTCAATACATCAAGATTAATATTTACTTATATTCTATTTTAAAGTCGACTGCTTTAATAGTCCCTATTTGCTTGCAGAATTATAATTACACAGTCGTCGTGTAGTTTTTGAGGATTACATTTTTTTTGCATCAATCTTGATGGTTGTATTGTGTGGGTTGAAGGACGTTCCAACTGTGCTAATGCTTTAGCAAACCACAGACTTCACAGCATTTGAAAATCAGGCAGTATGAAGGACCTCAAATAGAGGTGTTTAGCCCTGAACGTTTGCCGTCTGGCATTTCTGCAAAAAAAAAAAAAAACACCTCTATATCCATCAGTTTATAAAACAGTGTAAGAGTATAGCTAGATGTGTGGCGGAAGTATTCTAATTTACTTCCGGGAAAGATTAGTATTCTAATTTTTTTTTCTATATATCTATAATAATAATAATTGAAATGATTGAATTCACATTGGAGAAATTTACCTCTGCATTTAACCCATCCCCTAGGGGAGCAGTGGGCTGCCATTGTGCGGCGCACAAGGAACAAACAGGGGTTAAGGGTCTTGCTCAGAGAACTAGAGTGGCAGTCTGTGGGAGTGGGAGTCGAACTCTGAACCTCAGAATTCCAAGCTCTATGCCCTAACCAGTAGGCCGCCACTCCTCTTACTGAGGTAACATGTACCGTAGTGCAATTAAATAATATGACTGAAAAGTCAATACAAATGATTCATTTTAACCACTTAATCCTTCATCAAAGGCAGTCATAGAGAAAATAATTTTGGATAACAGCACTGAATTGAGAAATATTAGTTTTGTTTAATGTAGCATTAGCTACATTAGCTGAATTTGTGTTTCTTAGCTTAGGACATGCATGTGTCTGTTTATTAATCACTAAAACCTAAAGAGGTAACTTAGAGAGACAGCTTTTATCATGACTTTGAAGAGATGTAGCAACAGGCTTTCATTTGCATGAAACCTTCAAGACTGTCCGCTGCTAGTCAACAATAATGGTGGCTGAAGGGCGTAGTGTACTTGCATTTGAAACTTGATAAATAGGCATGACTGGGAGATTTAACAACAAAATCGGTTTATTGAATTTTCTGTTTATAAAAATTACAATTTTAGAAATTTGGCATTTTTTACCCCACTAATGAATTTCTTGGACTTCTATAGCTCAGGGTGATATCAGTTCATTAATTTTGTTCCTATATGTGTAATTATAACAGATCAACTAGCAACTGGTAACACCAAAAGCTGTAGAAATTTAATTTGTTATATTTTAATTGCTTGTTTTGAAACTAACTTAATTAATTCAAATTAGTTTACCTTCAAATGGACGATTGAAATTAAAGCTATAGCTTTTTTAAAGTAATGAATTTCACTTTTTATTGTGAAACTTATGGAGAAAAATCGATTAATCGGATTTGGTAGGAAGAAAAATTAAAGACTTGATTTTTAATCCATGTTGACTGAATAATGAAGCAAAGTCATACTTTTTATTCAACAAAAACCAGCCTTTGAGATCAAAATAAAAGCTGGATGTTCCTGCACTCAAAGGAGCTTTAATTAACCCCAGAACACATGATGAACGTTTCTAATCTCTAAGCTTCGTCGGTTTACTTCACAGACTTAGTTCATACAGACACCAGCCTCACCTCCACTACTGACAGTGAAGTGAGCCCGATAGATGGAATCAACAGAGACTCGGTGTCAAGCACAGGTCAGAAACATCAAACACACTCTCTCAAAGCAATAAATGCAGAGACACGTCCACACACCCCGACATCTGATTGAAAACTTCCTCCCTGGACACTTGGTAAATAAAAACCAGAGTGCTTTGCGGGGATGACACGGTGGCAGGAGCAGCAGCAGATTTTTATTCTGCTCTTTAATCTAAGAAGCTCCACAGCCTACAACTCACGTTTCAGATTGTTTTTTTATTATAGCGAAGCTATCATCCCTGAAGAAAGCGACACGATCATCTCTAAATTACAGCAATGTTTATTTCTCCCTACATGTGGTTGCTTTGAATGTGAGCTCATTAGAAATGCTAAAAATATTCCTTAATAGACAAGTTGCCAGAGAAAGGCAGCAACAGCAGGAAATCCATTTCAATCCATAAACTGTTTCAGACAGATCTCTAGTAGCTGTATCAGTGGTTGCGCAGCTACAAGTAGGTCTTTGGCTAAAAATGAAACAGAACAAATATGTTTAAAAATATAGATACAATAATGAATCCAGGTTTTTAACAGTTTTAAGATATTTTCAATGGAAAAGGTGAATTCAATTTCCACCACAGAATCACAGTAGTATCAGTACTGATAATACCTTCTAGGCCTAGGTCATTATGTGCTTTAATTGATATACTTTTTTTTTTTTTACAAACATCCCAAATGAGAAGCAATTATAATTTTTTTTATATATATAGAAATATATATATATATATATTTACATGTTCCTTTAAAATCTAAAACTAGAAATTTAATGGTGTTTATTTGAAATATGAAAACAGACTTAATTTAGCATATTTTTATCATATATTCATTTTTTTTTTATTTCTAAAAGGACCCAAATAAGTTTTTAATCAGCCGGACTGAGGAAAATAAAAAGTCTCTTTGGACTCTACAGGTCAATTAACACAGCACCAAGTTACTATGATGTGATACGTGTAACCTGACAATGTTGATATGTTTGGGACTGTTATTTTGAAATAATAAGGTAATTAGTTCCTGGATTGCTTAGATGTATTTATAGAGTTGATTTAAAATGAATTATCAGCTTTTAGGTCAACACTTACTGAAAAATGATTTACAACCACTTTTAAATTGTATTTCCGGTACAAGAAGAATCAACTGGATCATGAGAAAAAAACAACATATAAGACTTCCTTGGACATTGCAGAGCAGCAGCTCTGAGCTGTCCCTGACGATGGAGCCCTTTTCCTCCTCTTTGAGCTCAGCCACCCAACATGGGAGCCTCTCAGCAGATTATCCATATCCTTGAACCATGATTGAAGGTCCAAAGCATCACTTTTCATCTTAGTTCCTTCACCACCACAGATCAGATGACCAACCATCATTGCTAAAGATTCAACCCATCCATCCCTCCCCTGTACCATTCAACTGGGTTTGATATGAAAACCGTTCAAAGTATGCTCTTACTTTAGCCCTGAAGGGATAATCCACACAGAAGCTCCATACACACACAGGCACACACACTAATACACACATGTAACATGTCTATCTGTACAAGGACATTGCATTGCTATTCATTTCTACGAGCCAATCGTGACCCTGATCCCTCCTCTGACAACGCCACTGCTCAGAGGAGTGGGTTCTCACTATGTGCTGGGAAAATAGACCTTATTTTACGTTAAAAACACACGGTAGAAAACACCATTTGGACGGGTTCACAGAAATTGAAAACTGTCCACACAGTTCGGTTCAAACAGGTGAAACTTTGGTTGGTCTGATCCAGTTCCTTGCAGTATATGAGAGAACTGGCAATCAGCTGTTCTTAGAGAGGGAAGTTAAAGCTAAAAATGGGATTCTACAGCCTGGGGAGTGTTAGTCAGTCAGGATGAAACATTCACCGACTTTGTTAAGTTTATTGGTCTAAATGTGCAGATGTTTGCACAGAAAAACCAGAGCTGCACAGAAACAGCCAGAAAATCGAAATAATAAAAAGTCTGAGTTAAAAGAAAAAAATATCCGTCCTCCTGCTGTGTCACAATCAAAGGATCCTTCACATGGAAATTTCTCTCATTTACCTCAATAGAGAATAATAAAGCCAACGATTGCGAAGCACCATTAAAATCACTTTGGTTTCAGGAAACAACCACTGCTATGACTCAGTGGCAGACGGCGGGGGTCCCGGTTAAGATCGACCCCCCGCAGCCTCCTTCTCTGCACAGGGGAAACATTTCTGGCTGCAGCCACAGCTTCACAGCCTAGACCGTTTTTCTTCAAGGAGCCAGAGCCTGTTTGAGAACCGAGAGGTGCAGGTGAGTGACAGGGTGCAGCTCTGTGATGCTTCACATCAGTGAGAAAACTGAGCTGCTTTCAGCGACCTGTTCTTTGGGTTCAGTGAACCTCCTCAGAACATACTCAGAAGGATCTTGTTTTTAGGTCTCAGCCAACTGTCCTCTTATGGTTTCCTATCTTAAANGTCATACGTCATCACTCCTCTCAGCACTCCCAGGAGACTGCCCGCTCCTCCATCTTATCCCTCTTGTCTGCCATCACTCTCTGGATCATCTGTCACTGAGCTTCCTGCTTTTCCCCCCTGTCAAAGATCACATGTTCCTCTACGAAGCTTTTTTTGGTTCCCCGTCTCCTTCTTCCTCATCTCCATCTGCCACTCCTATGAACCCCCCCTCGGTCTCATCTCTCTGCACCCTCTGGGGACTTTAAGTGCATTAGGATAAAAGGCTCTCCACCCCTCCTAAGACCTTCCTTCAGGCTCTGCAGCTCTCTACTGAAGCTTCCTCTCATGCAAAGTGAGAGGAGAGCACTCTGAGTGCACTCACTGAAGCTGGCCGCTCTGCAAATCAGAGTCACAAATGCTTACTATTAAGAAATATGATGGATTATATCTAGAGAGCTGGCAGAATCATTTCATAAATGGAAAACATTTGTTTTATTATAATTGTTGCCAGAATAGAAATCACAGAAGTTAAATTAAAGAAGTTCAGAGGGTTTTGTTGCTGCTCAGTACTGTAGCACTTTTAGTTACAGTTTTAGAGCATATTTTTTCAAGAACAATATGTTGGTGTGTTTCTGCCTTCAGAATTATACAGATTGCTAACAGGCAGCAATTTTGAAACAAGGAATAATCTCCCACTTTTATAGAAATTATTCCCACTTTATCCTGAAATGCATCAGAATGTATCTGTTTGTAAGGAGATTCAAGGTCACAGGAAAAAATTATGAAAAAAAAAATATTTAGGTGGAGCATGTTGATAGAAACAGGTTCTGATGAAGGGAGGTTAGAACTTCAGGGCTCATTTTTTAACTCAGCCTAAAGAAAATGGTTCAATATGATTTCAATATACGGCCAACAGATTAACTAGTATGTGGGCTTCAAAGAAACCATGCACTGTAAAAAAAATTAAATCTTAATAAGTTGTTTTTTGTTTAAAAAAAGTGCATTTTGTCATGTATTGAGGAGGTAAGTGAGACCCTTTGAAAATTAAACAAGGCAATTGACATTTGAAATAAGAAAAAACTGCTTTGATGTCTTCTTTCAGGTGCATATTATCTGATTATCTTATTTTAAGAATAAAATCACTCATTCCATTGTCATGTTCTTGGAGATGATGACTGGCTTAATTACTCATTTAATTTTCATGCCTAGCTCCGCCCATTTTCTTATTACCAGTCATCTGATCCACCTGCTCCAGTTTCTATTTAACCAGCCCGCTAACCAGTCATCACCTATCCCTGTGCTGTTTGCCTGACCTGTCTTCGGACTCCTGCTGAATTCTACCTGTCAACCGAACTTGAAACTGATTCCTGACATCGTTCTGGATTTTCCTTAAGAACCTCTTCGGACCTCTGATGTCCTGGTTCTGAATCCTGAGCACATCACAGACAACAGCTTTGGCTTCGCCCTCTGGATTATCCTACCTTCCTTTGGCTGCTTAGTTCTGATCTCCTGCTTGTCCTCCGACCTCCAGGCTACAGCGTCTGGGACTCACTGGGCAGCACCCGCCGCATCTTGCTGGCAGGAGACCAGCTGGAATCTACCTCGTTCTTTGGGAACGGGCTGGAATTTAAGACCAGGTTAGTGACTGACACGTTCATTAGCTTCCTCCGCCAGTCAGACGAGAACTGTTCAATAGTTGTTGCCATCTTCATTGTTGTGCTTTTTCCAGCGTCGGGCAGTTTTGTTGTCATGCCCTCAAAATCCCGCCTGATTTGTATCCAGAAATTCAAAACACATCTCTGCGTTGTGATTAGCCCACCAGCTCTAGGGCCTGGAGCATTGATTGAGGCTAGACCACTCGCAGGCAAAAATGATTTTGGCCACTGGCAGGTGGGGCTTGTTTACTAGGCTAGATAAATACACTTAATGTAAGAAATAGCTACTTATTTCTAGATCTTTTTGCATTGTGGAGGGGTCAGAAATCTTGTTTAATCATGAAAATGCATCAAATAAAGGAGATGGCTCATTAGATCAGAACACATTAGGTGAGTCAGATGTTCTTTGTTCGGACAAAGTCAATCTGAAGTCAAAGTTGAAGAACCACTTCTGGAAGCTTAAAGACACTTAAAACTGTTCAATCAGCAAAGAGAAAATGAGCCAAAATGAGGAGCAAATCCCAAAGCAGAGCCATTAACCATCCGTCCACCAAACGTCTCTTAATTAACAAAGTCCCCGACAATCAGCTGACTGGCCGAGTGATAAACAAGCAGCAGGAGGC
>NW_015151415.1:152096-169641 GCF_000732505.1 Cyprinodon variegatus
GAGGAGACGGATGAAAGGTCCAACTCCCAAAAGCGAGGAGCCACTCAGAGCTGCATGTTTAGACATCCAGCCGGACACCTCCACCCAGGAGGGAAATCATCAAGAGAGCAATAAGAAAAACGCAGCAAACAGAGGGAACCAAACCAGAGATGTCATGAAATCATGCAAGAGAAAAAGAGGAGAAGACAGAAAACAGACCTAATTAACAGGTGTTGGAATTATAATTAACAGTGACCGCATTACTGCAGCAAGGGATGAAAAAAAAAAAACAAAAAAAAAAAATAGTAAGAGTTGATATTGGGTCAGTTTTGTTTCTCGGCTGCAGTGATGCAAACAAAGTTCATGTTGTTCTTCATCTCCGCTGATCTGATGTAACCTCCGACACTTTCGGTCTCTGAGTAGCTTTGCATCATTTTAGTTAGACAAAAACGTTCAGATTGTGGAGTTTTAGTCTGAGTCCATCCAGAAACTGCAGAGGGACTTAAAAACCAAACTGGTTGATCATACTTTTAAGTACCAACCTTCTTTAAAAGTGTAAAGCCACACAGATTACTGCAAATATTTACAAATGCTTCACTCAAATCTATCTTTAGAAAAATACTTCTTGTTGAGCTCTTCCTCTTCTGCCACTGCTTTATATTGATCTCAATTAACATTTATTGATGTCAAGTCTCAAAACGTGCCAACATTAGCCACCATTGCTATCACCACTTCCTCTATTGCACCAGTTATGGTGATTCCACCAATGAGGGACTCCCCTGCAGGCTGTCAGTAAGCATTGCTGCTCAGGTAAATTCTTAAGAGACGGGAAACAACAGTAAACAAAAAGCAAATAAAAAAAAGAGCAAACAGCTAATATTTCTAATGCTAAGTGCACATCCATCAATGCAAAAACACAAGTCAAATTCTAAAGAAAAAAGAGATTAAATCAAAAAGCATCTGAATGAGGTCCATTCATTTAAACCTCAATTTAAAGACAATTTGAGAAGGACTTATTGAGGACAATTTGAGGGATTTATAAGAAACATACCAGGATACGGTTCCTTTAAGATGGTCAACAGTGAGCTCAGCTCTTGGACAGAGATGGATGCTGATAAATCAGTGGAAAACCAAGGAGGAGTGACTGGTTATTAAGGAGATTAAAAGGGGAGTCTGTAAGACACGCCTCAGCTCCACTATAAATTAGTAAGAGGTAAGGAATAATAGATGAATATTAAAATTATCAGAAAAATATCTCTTACCATTTATTATTTATGATATACTAAGAGAAATGAAAAACTGTCTTAAACAACAGAGCCATCCAGTCTCTTCTCAGTTTAGCTGAATTTTTTGTATAACAACAAAAAAGTATTTATATATTATTTTTATATAAAGACTTTTATCATTGTTATAAAAACTGGGATGCTTTTAATACTTCAGACATATTCTGTTATTATTTCAGATCTTTCAGTGCTTCCATTTATTGTTTTTCCATGTTTAATCAACGGACTCCAAAATGGTTAGTTCCTTGAAAAGCATTCAAGTGTGAGACCATAGCTGAATATTGCCATCTACTATATCCATAAATGCTCTCATTTTTCTTAATAACCTGTTCTCACCAGTCTTTGGAGGATTTGGTGATGAGATCTGCCCTATGTGAGGAGAGGAGTGTCTGGTATGATGCATCCTGCTACTTGTGAGGAACGTAAATAAATGTATTGGATGGTGTCCACATTCTGGTGAGATAAAGCATCACCTGACCAGAGGGTCCCAGAAGCAGGGCTGATGCAAACAGTGGTGGAGCTCTGTCTGCAGGGGGCGCCCTAATGACCCATTTCCTGAGGCTGAGCTCATTCTGCTGGGTCAGCAGCATACCTGGTTTGGAAGTTGTGCTTTTTAAACAATCTAGAATAAGTTAGAGTCAATCAATCAATAGATAATGATGCATTGATTCCACAGACTTCTGAGCATCTGCTATGTCGCCCTTTTGAAAACATTATTTCATTTTTTCTGAGTCAACATCTTTGTTTTAATCAATCAAAATTGTACGTTAACGTGGTTTGAATACATTTTACTTAGCAGATGAATGTTGCTGCTGCAGATCATCATCTTCATCACACTCTGAAGACCTTTTTCTAACCAGTCCTCAAAAGAAACAGAAAAGAAGGGACTTCCTCCATTATTCTGCTCCATCTTCTCCAGAGAGAACAGCACGCCTTCCTGACATTTCACTCTCATTCATCCAAAAGATTTGAATAAACAAAACAGGCTGCACTGATTTGTTTGGGCATCCGAGGAGTCACGTCGGCGCCTCGGGCCACCACTGCTGATCAGTATCTGAGCCTTTTGATGATTTTATTCGCATACAAACATATAAACATACATTCATGCATATATGGAGACAGCTACACACTGACGCACCCACAGAGGAACGCAGTATGTCCAATTTGTTCCACTTTAAATTAAATCTTCCTCCTGCGATTCGACATACACTTGCAGAAAATTAGACACGCTGCAGAAAGCTCAGCATCATTTACAACTCTCAGATAACAAAGAGTCACAGGGCGATGGAAATACGGATTGTTACATGAACTCTGCAAGAAAAAAGCGAGATGCAGTCTGTATTAGCAATAGATACAGTATAGGTGTGAGGTAAATGGGGCTGCAGCCACTCCACTTCTTCCTTATCACATTCCTCCATCCTGACAACAACAAACCACAGGCGGTGGAAGCTTTTCCTTCTCCTGTTCCCCCTCTGCTGCACTTTATCTGCTCTATAAATAGAAGATTACTTAGAAATGTAAGCACGCCTGCTAACCATGACCCCGCCCTGTGCACATAAACACGTATGAAGGGCCCCTGTGTGTCCACAATCAGCCCACCAACACGGACCCAGATTAAGCCGCAGCCCCTTAAAGAGCATCTGGGAGAGAACAGAAGGCAACATCACTAGGCTGTTTGATGAAGCTGGTTGAAATGCAGCGTGTGATGTTTGGTTCTGTGACTGAGTTCATACTTCCTACTGAGATCTGGGCTTTATCTCAAGAGTGCTGACGAGATGCAGAAAGAAAACAGAGAAAGTCGTGATGAATATCAAACAGCCTCTCAAACTTCCACAGAATATTGACAGAAAGCCTTCATCATCCTTCACCAAACGGCTCTAATTAGCTAAGGTTTGCTTTAAATTATAGTTTCCACTAATATGAATTAATGTGAAAATAAAAAATCTACTAAAATAAGGTTCATTTGATCAGACATAAACAGGTAATCTGTCTCATTTCAGGTAAATACCAGCTTTCAGTGCTGCTGTCTTAGTCTTTATCCTGCCATTAATGTTGTATTTTCTTTGTTGTTTAAAATGTGAGACGAATGGCATTTATACATTTAATAAAAAAATATATATATGTTAAAAAATATACATAAGAAATGATTGGTCCCATTAAATACTAACTTGCCTTAATAGAAATGTCCACAAATGAACATTTAACCTGATTTTTATGCATCTCTGGTAAACAAATTGATTCATCTGAACCAAATACTTTAAATTAATTTCGGTAACCTATTAGGTCTTTTTCTATTGTTTATTATTATAAGACTCCACCCAGTGTGTCTAAAATAATGTCAAATATGTCTATGGAGGTTATAAAATGTAAAGTCTGCCTCAGATATCTTGTTTTATCCCTAATTAATAAATGTTCAATGTTCTCTACGGAAACTGAGCACCCAAAGTGGTCGAGTAATTACAAATTAGCCCCGAGCATTTCGTAAGAAAAGGTGAGTGAAGCCTTTATTTGCATATACCAAGAGTATGCAGTGTGTCACATCAGACTGAAACATCCTATTGCTGGTTAATTAATGCAGGATACATGGAGGATTTCAGCACTGTGTATGTCATGCAGAACTTATTTCAACCAAAACTGAAAATCTAAAGCACTTTTCTTATTTGGAGATATATAGAAATTATAAATTCTGAAACATTAATCTCTTTAAGCCGGGTATGTTCATATGACACGCTTGGTAGGTATAATGGGTAGCAAGCTAAACAAAATGGTCAAACATCTTTTTTCGTGTCATTAATCTTGAAGACATCTTTTTTTTTTTTTTTTTTAGTCTGGAGGTTCAAGAGTGCTAATTTTAGTCCTAACATTTCCTTTTAAAAGAAAAGATCTGATTTCCTTTGAAGCTTCCAACATGAACCAAAACTTTAGAAAGTTTGACTTCAGAAAGTTCGGAAGCTTCATAACTTTCGTTTACAGACATTCCTTGTACAACTTTACAGAACCAACTTCCAAAGAGCATGAATAGGGTTAAAGATGTGGTGATATTAAGGTAAAGTTCTGCAGATCATCCTTGTTGATACTGTAGATAAATGTCTATTGGTGTTATAGTCTTTCCTAGAATAATATGCTGCAACATCTCTAAAGTCATGGCTGTTAGCCTCCTCCCTGACTTTAGGCTAATGCCCACCTGGAAGCTGCAATAAGTCCTGTGCTCTTATAGAGGAGCTCACACTGATGATGACCAGTTCAACAATGCATTTTTTCTAAGCTGCTCCAGCTCTGCAGCAAAAAAAAGATGGAGCTTTTATTTTGTTTAATGAAGAAACGTTTATTTTGAAATCTTGCTGATACCAGATGGTTGTTTAAATCTGTCCTGATAAATAAAGCATTATTACTCAAACAGCATATTAATACAGACTCTTATATCAGGCTGCGTTTATTAAATGAATCTCTTCAGACTGTTCATTGCACAGATAAAAGGCCTGGCTGTTGAAACTGGAACAAGTAATTTTCTTCCAGAACCAATGCAGGGGAAACACTTCCTACACAGATGTTCATAGAACATAGAGAAGGGGAAAATCCCTGAGGTTCCAATACTGAAGAGATCCATATTCAACGATGACCAACATGTTCAAGCATGATGAACTTGATCCTTGTCAGAATGAACAGAGTGAAGCTGGTGAACCGAGAGATGCTGCACGAACATTAAAAAGTTGGATTTTTGTTCTGGAATCAAAATAATCAGTCAAATTTAAACCTAAATCTATAAGTATTTCAGATTTTTTTTTTTTTTTTTTATCTTAATCGTAATACTTATTTAAGTATTTCTTTACTTAAAATGTTTTGAGATCAAAGTTGAAGGAGAAAATTCCAAATGTGATCAAGGATAACTGTTAAAGACTCATGACTACCCACCTGACAACAAGGCGCTTGTCTAGAGAGTTGTGTGTAGTGGAATTTGAAAATGTGTGAGGAGAGTTGTGTGTCTGAATAAGAATCTGCAAATGTGTAAAATAACTTGTGTGTAAAATCTAATTTGCAAATGTGGAAAAAAAAATCCACAAATCTGTATTCAGATCTACAAATGTGTGCTAAGATTTGCAAATGCATAGATCAGTCTGTAAACACAAAGAGACACTTAAGTCTGAAGTATTTTTGCTTCAACACCTAAAAATACAGACAAATCATTGGTTACAGGTCAAGCAGTATCTTGTTTGGCTCTCTTTACACAAGTGATTTTTGCAACACTCCTGCAGGGTGAGATCTGCAAATGCATAGAGAGGATTCGTATGTGTAATATCTAAAGTTGCTGCCCTGAGTGCAGGCTCGCAGGCTCACTTGCTCACATACTGAATCTTGCTTCCTTCCTTTTTTCCTGCTACAGAAGTTCACTTGTCAAGGAAAGATGGCTGCTAACAGCGATTTGGATCGGACGTTTGAGGCTACGAATAATCCATGGGTAAGGGACTTTTTTTGCAACAGGTTTTTTTTCAAGTATAAAAAACCTTTTCAGCAAACCTGCTTTGTGAAATGGACCCAAGCTCATTTACACAAAAGAAACCAGAATACACCAGAAAAAAATCTACAATGTATAAAAGGTAAATGCAGACTTTTCTGAGAGAATAGATGCATTTCTATCGCTTCTTTTATATCCCACATCTGTCCCGAAGAAGAAATCCTACCCTACTTTCAACACCTATTTTTTTTTTGGCTTCAGATTTGTAAATGATTGTAGTAATTTTTAGTTTTATGTTTAAATTTCTTAGCAATTGTATAGTATATATTGCATAATCTAAAGTAAGATAGAACTAAAATACATGTAAACACAGAGTAATCCTTTTTTTCCCAGACTCCTCTGAGCATGTCCCTAGATCACCTCGGACAAGCCTAAATCGCATAATACTAACTTTTGGACGATGTAGTTTAGCATTCTTTAATTATTCAAGGAAACAAAGTTCTTTTAGTGCCGTAATTACGTTATCTATGGCGAAGTGGATGAACATCTGGTTGCACATGCCCAAATGAGCTGATGGTATGGATCATGCTTCTTATACAAATTAGGTAGTGACAACTCCTCTCCTGCTGAGATGCTGGAGTAACATTTCTGCAGATATTTGCGTTTATTAGGTTCTTAAGCACAGCAGGGCCTGTTTGACACATCCTTTCGATATTTCAGGACCACCTAGAGAGATGTTTCCTTAACTATTCAGGCACTGCTAAAACATCTGACCATCCAGCAGATGGAGATGTAACAGTAGCTGTAACTCAGAAGAAGGATGCCCTTTGTGGACAATAGAGCCCTGTGCAGTAAATGTTACAGGGAAAGACATCCAAACTGTATCCAGATACAGAGTGGGATGGGGCCTTAAAGAGACAATGGCAGTGGGCAGAGCAGTCAACTGTGTCAGGAGTGGACATCTCCGCAGATCTAGCCCAGGGTCAGAGAGTGAAACTTATAGGAGTAAATCAAAGCCGAGGAGCTCCATCCCTGACTTGATAGGTCTCCGTTAGCAAGTTAAACATTAAATGGCATGACTCGGAACCAGTCTGGCTGTCTGGAAGAGAAAAAGAAGAAAACAACCTCTCTATAACATTAGGACTTCAGTCAATGTTAGGCCAATGTCCTCTGGACAGATGAGTACGAGTTAAAAATGTTTGACTATGACGCAAAATTTAATGTTTGATAAAAAACAAACACAGCATGAATGAAACACCTAAGGTGTCTAAGACAGAGGTGGGGGCAGATGTTTGTATCCCATTATTTGGATCCCGTATTTATTTCTAAAACGGGACAATGCTGTATATTAATGAACCGAATATAAATATGTGAGCTTATAGCCTAAGCTAATTTCCATCTCTAGTCCCTTAGCAGGCAAAGCCAGCCACACCAAACACAGACGGAGATAAAAACAACAACAAAGGAACACTGAGAATATTAAAAGCATCATAACTGGAGCTATAAAAAGAACATGGTCGCTTCTGTTGCTGAAATAGAAAATGCTCAAATGTATAGCATATTTTTAAAAACTCTGCATGGTGTTGCCAATGCATATTATACATATTAGACATTAATCTAATAGATAAGGTTACAATGCACATCAAAAAATTATCAATGTGGCAAGTTTTTCAAGTTTGCAATAGTATTGATGATATTTGAATATTTTTAAGCCTGGTTGAGAAACAGCTTTGGCTAATCGATAACCATTCGTATTTAGATAATAATGTAAAGGTTCTATATCATGCTTTTTAGGCTTCCAAACTTAAAAAAGTCAAAGTCAGAGACCCTTTCGCAGCCAAAAAATAGAATTCTGTGATCTAGAAACTAGCTAAAACCAGAAGACTTGCTGTCACTGTGCAGATTAGCTGCTATAAAAGATTTGAAATTAGCTTTTTGCTAAATCCAGAATATTCGTGGCAATATAATCCATTCTTTATCATTAACTGTCCAACCAATCAATCAATAATAACAAAAAATATATAAATAAACAGAGCCACATTTTCTTAACTTTGAGCAGAAAGGATCAAGCTCCATCTCTGGGTTTTCAAAAATAACTGAAGTTTAACACAGCCTTATAATCAACTTTGGTTGCATTTAAACTCTATAAACCAGATCTCTGGGCTACTATATTAATGTTGACATTTTCACTTGAGATTATTTGTTTCTGCAATACTTGTCTCAGAATGGTCTTGGTGTTGCTTTACATATTTAACCAGCAGTTGATTTGTTCTATTTTCTTCTGTGTGTCTACCCAGCCCTTCGCAAGCTGACTGCTGGAGATTGGCACCAGGACCCCGTCACCCTGACAAACAAATGGTAGAAGATGGATTTATAGATGGACAAGGTATTGTACATGCGTTCATTCGCATTGGCTTTCGTCATCAAAATTCCTCATATTCAGCGAGTCATCCTGCCTCTGTTGCTTTGGCAGCGCCGTCTT
The DNA here is from genome assembly GCF_000732505.1 of Cyprinodon variegatus. Taxonomy (NCBI): domain Eukaryota; kingdom Metazoa; phylum Chordata; class Actinopteri; order Cyprinodontiformes; family Cyprinodontidae; genus Cyprinodon; species Cyprinodon variegatus. The sequence goes on from NW_015151415.1 coordinate 160,294, forward strand.
CAGGCATCGCTGAGTCAGTGATGGTGATGCAACCCTTTCTGTTAAGCATGTACCATTTGAGATAATGGGAAAATTCAACAATAATCACTGCTTAACTCCAAGAGGGAAACACCAGCAGAGTTTTAAGACAAACATAGCAAAATAAAACATCTCTAAATAAGAAATGCGTAAACTGTACAAGTACCATTATAATAGCAACTACAGTATAAGCTCAGTTTACACTTTATGTAGAGTAGACTACTCAAGTAAATACACTCTGCTCCAGCCAAAATTTGATTATTGCACACACTAATATAGTGATGCCAATTTTAATAAACAAATTGTTCATTCTTAGACATAAATTCATTAAATTACATCCAAACAGTAATAGTATTTCAAACGGACAGTAAATTGCTCTGCAGACATGCTTTGGGTCAATTATTCATCAGTAGATCTACAACCTATCTTTAAAAGAGAGACTGAAAGGAAATCACTTAAGTCGTTTTTCCCCAACATTATCCAACAGAGAAATAAACAAATGAAACCACACTAGTTGCTCCTTGTGGAATACAACCTCTGAAAAAGGAAATGAGTGCTTAATTATTGCAGATAATGTTGGTTATTTTCTGAGCCCTCAACTGGGAGACCCCCTATAGGGGGGGTAATTCTCCTTAAAACTCTGCTTCCTTTTGCAGGCAGGGAATTGACTTTAAACTGGGATCTCTCAGGTGAGCATCCCTTTCTGACCCTGAACCCCACTGGCAGGAAGGATACTTTAGTTTCCAAATAAGGCTGCTGAGGTAAAGGTTGAACATCTGTGAGCCTTTGGGAGGGCTGAGCCATATGCCACCCAGTTTTTAGGAGACAGGAGGTGGAGGTTGGTAAGAGACTATCATCAAAGGGGGTCGATATCAGGGTGGGGTGGGGTGTCTCAAAATGAGGAAGAAATAATTATATTCAGACTGTTCTCCAGGAGCGCACAGCGCAACAGCCGGGGGTGCTGGTCCTGAGGATAACACTGGGCTCTAATATTGCTTCCAACCGCGGCTCCAAACAGCGCACAGACTCATTCCAGCTTCTATATCCACTCCAGCTCAGGAGGGGAGCTCAGAAGTTTAACTCCAGTGCCTCTCAGTCTCATCAGAACCAGCAACGGCAACAGAACTCAGTCACCTCCGCGCACATGGATCAGCAGCCAGGCGCACACAGGACGCACACATGTGAGCGCAGCCAACAGAAAGACGCTTTCTCTTACCGTGCAGGGAACCGAGATGCTGCGGGAAATTATAAATCCTTACTTAGAGTCCGCATGTTCTGTGGAGAGGAAGGAGGCTGCTGCTGCTCTGAGGGAATAATCCAACTGTCAGTGACAATAAACCGGAGAGGGGGAGGAGGAGAAGGAGGGGGCGCCACCACAGCCAATTAGAAACAGTGGGGCTGATTGTTGCAGGAAATAAGGCAGTTAGTGTTTCCAACTGGATGACTCTTCTTATCTGTTTAGGCGGCTGAGTCTTTTTTTAATTTAGCAAACAATAATACTAATGAAAACAGAAGAACAAAATCTAACCCAACTGAAACACCCAGTGTCCCTCATCCTACATAGAGAGGCTGCTGATCAGCAGCGCAGCAGATTTCCTCATCACTGCTTTTCTCTGTAAAATATGCAGAGCTCAGATTAAAGGAGCCTTATTCCATATTCAGAGGTGAATCTGCAAGCAAGCCCGCGTGTTTGTGCATCTAGTGCCATCTAGTGGCAGAATCAACTCAATGCAGACACTAGAATTCATTTGATTTTCTTTACCTCAGACACTGAATGGTCACATTGAATAGGATACATTTACAAAAAGTTTTGTGGAATTTTATGTAATATATTTGCATAGAGATGTGGATCATTCTGAATAAGGACTCCTGTTGAGAGCATTTCTTACCAGACCATACAAAAAGGTGTGTCTATGTTTGTTTTCAGCCAATCTTCTCCTGTCACCACTTTAGAGAAGAATCTAGTCTCACCTCCAGGTCGTATGGGGAATGTCTGTCATTATCTTATTTCAATTGCATAATATTTTTTTTTTTTTTTTTGGCAGATCATCTTATTTACCTGTTTATTGTAAGGTCTAAGACACTCATTTTAAGAATATTGTTACTTGTTTGGCTTGTTTTTTGCAGTGTGACACAATTCATTTCTTATGATGATTTGTAACAATAGACTTAGACAACTTTTATTGTCATTTTGTATACACAGACAGTATACAAAACAAAATTTATTTTGTAGAGCTTTCATGGCATTTCCATTTCTTAAAGTGCAGCAGTGATCAAACGTAAACAGTTTACAAAAGAAATAAATAGTTTTAAAAAAGACAGTTACTGGTTTTTTCTTTGAACAGATTTAATATTTTACCAAGACAATTTACATCACAGTTTTATTAGATAAAATGTGAGCAACCTTGACTTTGGGCTCACTATACTAAACAATGCACTCTTGTCCTATTTTTTTTTTCTGTGTATGCATATTATTCTTATGTTTGAACCCCACGAAAAGACACAGGCCCCCCACACACTGTCTCCCCGGCAAATATTTTCTTGAAGTGCCATTGCTTACTACAAACTGTAAAGGGATATATTATAGCTTTCTTCTTGCCATTCTTTGATAAAAGCCAGACATGACAAGGTAAGTTTATTTTGGATGGCAAGTGGTGCTTTATATGAATTAATTGGTAAAATAAAAGCAAGCAAAGTTTAAAACATGGTAAAAGCAGGTGGTAAAGCAAAAAAAACACCCGGACCACAACAGTTCTAAACAAGTGGGTTTTGACTGTAGCTTCAGAGAACAATAAAGGCCAAATGTATGGAGCGTCCCATCAGTGATGGTTCTTTGGGCAGATTGTCCAAGGCCAATCTGCAGCTATCTATGGATACCTGTAACTCTAACCAAGGGCATCTGGCACCCAGCCCTAATTTTACCCTCTCCAAAACTTTCTTCTTGACCTACCTGTTGAGTTTTTGTTTGGAACCGGTGTAGTTAGACTCGGATTAAGCTGCACACAGCCAGCAATTTATAAAAAAAAACAAACTGATTTTTAGTCATCAAGAATTTGGTTCTAATTAATTTGATCTGGGGATATCTGAGTGAACAGAGTTAAAAAACATATGCATGTGATATGATTTGCATGATAAATGTGGAAGCAGTGGAGTAAAGGGGGCTTTATGTCCTCCGGCAACCTAAGCCTTTAGCAGCATATCTACAGAGATACCTCAGGATGACCTGAGCCACTAAAACATGAAGTTTGTTCCATAAAGGACTAGCTGGAAAACTCAAATATCTACGTTCTGCATTACCCTTATAACCATCAAAATTACAGCTATGGAATTGTCCAGATCCTAAAGAACTGATCGCATTACTCTTTATTTGCGAAGGATAATGGACTCTTTACAACAGCAGAGATCACGGTAGAGGGTCACAGTGAACTGGTTATGTTTAGCTTCATGCCATTTATTCTGAACCATTAGTAGAACACAAAGGCTCGGCATGTGAGCAGTGACAAACATGAGCAAACATAAGTGTGCTGGAATGAAAGCAGATGTGATGCCAGAATAACTGGCCTCCAAAGCTCGATCATCAGTATGTTTAAGGCCCCTATCAGCACGGCAGCAGGAATGTGAATAAGTGTGTGTTAACCTGGTTATTATTAGGAACAGCCTTGCTCTGTCTGTATTTTATTTTTTTCAGGGGTGAGTGTGAACAGGGGCAGTGACACACCAAAGAGGTCCTACAGAAGAAAGGGAGATGTGTCTGAACAGGTGCTCGATCCTAATATAACTCAGCTGATAAAGGGAGTATGAGTGATTGTGTTCACAACCTAACAAACACTTTTGATGTTTCTGAATAGAAGCAGAACATTTGCATGTTGTTGATCCCTTTATTAGGATATCCACATCAGTTTGAAGCTACAACTTTTCTTAGGCCATTTCAGCATTTTGATTCCTTTTTTGTCATTTTGGTTTGCAAATGTGTTATGGATCAGTGCTCTGTTATTGGACTGTCATTTTACTCCAGTTTACACAGGAATTAATCATCGTTGTAAAGACTAAAATATGGTAAGGTCCTTGTGGTAGTAGAAAAATGTAACATCACCAGCCTTCCACTTCCAGGCCTGATTGTTTTTGGGCACACATGCCCTCTCAGATCTCTCTTTTAAATTTGTGTCTCAATAAAGCTACCTGCATAAAGACTAACAAAATAATATAAAATATTGTGTTTTGTTTTGTCTAAGCATGGCTTTGCTCATGAATGTCAAACTGCTTTTCTTTTGTCTCTTCTGTCTAGACGACATTCCTCTAGAAGTTTTGTTCTTCATTTAGATTAAGCTTGTAAACATTAGCTCTGCATCTGATTTTGACTGATGGGAGGCTTTCTGTTTCAAGCATTTCAAGCAACCATATTGGTAAAATGTTTGTGTTTTGTTTTATTGTTCTTTCATGACCTTTAAACCAACAAACTAAGACATGCAGCAATAAAACTGTTGGGTTTTTGGTAAATTTTCTGATTCTCATGCTCGTAACTTCTTTTCACGTCTCTTATTGCAGCCTTTATAGGTCCCACTTTATTGTACATTTGATAATAGAAAATATTAATGAGGTCCAAACCAGATGGTTTTGCTGTTTGTGCAGGGAAATTCTTCTCAGATTAGGAAGGCAGCCTTTACCAAATATCCTTATATTCAGCCCTCATCTGAATGAGCTGTTTTGACTTTCCATGACCCTGTCCCCCCAGAAGACCGCACCCCCACAATCAGCAACCATGACAACCATTCAGTGTTTGCAAAGATAACCTAGGAGCATGGGATAATACATAAGATGATGGCTAGAGCCTAAATGATGGGCTCTTACAGACCACTCTGGACAGCTTATTTCCCCTTATGACATCATAAAGGGCATGGTTTTTAAACAGAGTACTTTCATCACACATAGGCTAAGAGGTGGAGAAAGGCAGTGATTTAAGGGAAAGTTTTTTCTTCAATTGTGAATCTCATACTCTGGCTTCAGAATAAATATGACTGTTATAAAATGTTGATGAAGTGAATTTTGCATTATAAGGGACATTTAGCCTACCATATAAAGAAGCTGTTGCCATTTGAAAGAGGTCTGTAAAAATATTACTTGGAGGAGGAATCCTAACTATGTTTTTACCTTAACTGGATCTAGCATTAAAATAGGAGGGCCACACAGATTGACATAAACACGGAACCTGCTTTGTGTGACCTTCCTGTTTTTTTTTTGTGTAAGGGGGTGGCCTAGTGATGCATGTGTGAGTTCTCTGGGGAGATGTGATTGTGATTGTCTGAATAGCACTGGGGAATATAGGCTGTCTGTAAGTCTATTTTTTCCAGATTCAATACTCTTAAATCGTTTTCTTGATGGGAACAAACATTGGGCTAAACAGTTGATCCCCCAGATGGCCAGGATCTGTAGCAATGCTTCTGGCGACTTGTGCAGCATAAACAGAGCCAAGGTCTGGTGGATACTGTAGCATCCTATAACCCCTTGTGCTCTCCTCACAATCCAGGCTAATTCCCTATTCTGACATGTCATGCAGCTCCCATAACACACTAACATAATGAGACACAGGATGCTTTCAGTTGTGGCTTCTACTGGTTACTATACTATATAATATACTGGCTTGTGACCAGCTAAGTTGAGAGTCAAGCTCAGTTCAGGTTTCTGAGGAAGAAAAGCAGTGATTGGGTCTTCTTTAGCAGGTGGGAGGCGTTATTAGTCCGGGAGATGTCAGAGGAAATGTGAATACACAGAAACATTTTGCTGTTTACATGCTCAAACAGCTCCTCATGTATACACCGGAGTGTGATCTGGACAACTGCACTGCAAAAAATACAATTTTTTTTATTGATTTCTTTTCTTAAATTAAATGTATTTTTTCTTGAATTGTGCAGGTACCTGAAACACTAATTATCTTATTTTAAGAATAAAAATACTCATTCTATTGGCAAATCATCTTATATACAGAGTCAAATTAAGGGTAAATACACTTAGTTTAAGAATGTTGTACTTATTTCTAGATCGGTTTTGCAGTGTGGATTCCCACTATGAAACTTCAGTCTAAGGTTGCTCCTGGTCTAAAGTGGGTCAAATCACAGTTAAATATGGAGCGTAACCTTTCAGCATGCCAGAGTTGAGGACCACTGAGACAGTATGGTATTTAGATACATTAAGGCCAAAATTTAATATTGCCATTTAAGTTGTTTGGGTTTTTTACTTCTGCATATCAGATATATGTCTAAGCAAATCATAAAGCTGCTCCAACACCAAATGTCTGATAGATCTTCTAAGACATACAAAATATGTCTCCTTTAATTGCTTAGATATTTTGTTTGTATTGTTTACTAATTAGATAATGAACTCTAACCCTTTATCACCATTTCTATCATATTTGCTACATAATTTTTGGTGACATCCTTTTTATAAACATGAATGAAAATAAATATTTTTTTACTTGATTAATATTTACCCTAACAACCTGTTGTATACAATTTGAGACATATATTCGGCCCTCTGTTGGATTATCATTGCACTGCAGGCAGTGAAACAGCCCCTTTGCCTCCTTTCAAAATGTCTACTCTCATAAGATCAGTCACATGTGGTTTCTGTAGAAAAATGTTTTTGCACATTTTAAGGAAGTTAGGTTAAAAAATACTTCTACATTGTTTTTTTTATGAATGGTTTATGATTTTAGAAAATGTACATTTACCTGGAAATGTATTCTTTATATTATCGTTCAATTGTGTCGAAATATGTATCATATTTGATGCTGCAGGTAAAAATAATAAGTGATATATAAGTGAACATTTGTGTGACAGTTTTGGAAAATTATGTCATGCCTACCTTAATTCTTTCACCTACTATTTTTTTTAATCCACATGTAATATTAAGTGTAATTTCAATATATCTTTAGGGTTCTTTCACAAAAGCATTTGATCTAAAACCATAACCTTTATGGTGCATTTACCAATTTTTTATATGTATTTTAGATGTAAAAAGATTAGAGGAAGAAGAGAGAAAAATAAAGTACTTTGAAAATATAATCAACATTATACTGAATGACTATTCAAGTGACAGATCAGTTGGGAAAAGACTATGAGGATGATGATGAGGATTGGACTCCCCAGCCCATGCCTGATGAGGGAAATTCAGAGAGAGGTAGTGAGGAAGACTGTCAGGATAAAAGTGTAGCCCAGACAAGCATTGAAGTTGATTTTCCCAAAGCTCTGGAAACAGTCAGAAATATAGTGAAGGTCAATGAGAAAAGGAAATAATACAGGTGGAGAAAAATACAATATGAAGCTCCAAATATCATTTGTTGATGAAGGCATAGAAACAAGAGTCACATGACACCATACATGTACTTCAAGCAATTTCTCACAGATGAAATGCTGCAGGGGATAGTAGAAGAAACAAACTTGCAAAGTGTTCAAAAGGAGGGAAAGTCCATAAACCCATCTGCAAAGGATGTTGGTGTTACAGGAGAAGTTGTGCTGAAAATGACATCAACACTTCCAGCAGAAAAGAATCACAAGGTATTTGTGACAACTACTTTACATGTGTTCTCTTGGTCCAACACCTGATATAGAGAGGAATTCCTTACATTAGTAAAATATGCATGAACAGGATGAAAGACTGCATCATGAGGGATGAAAGAACTGAAGAAGAGTGGGAGACAGTTGACGGTCTTCAGAGTTAATCAGGACAACAACATAACATGTAAAATGGTATGACAACAAAACAGTAAAGGTGATTTCTCATTTGTTGGCACTGAACCTATGGAAATTGAAAAATGTTAGGATCTCAAATCCAACTTATATACTTGTTCCCAGACCAGTTGATCTCCTTGACATGCTATCTGCCCTGTACAAGTCAAGCTTCGGATCCCGAAGATGGTACATGTACATTTGGTGGTAAACGGTTACAGATGCAGTCATCAATATTTGGAAACTGTACAGAAGAGACCAGATAAAACTGCAACCCAAAAAGAAACCCATGGCTCTATAAAGATTTCAGGCTTTTGTAAGCACTTCTCTCACAAGTGCAGGAAAGGTCAAAATCAAGTGTGGTAGACCACTCTCCTCTCCACAAGAGAATCCAACACCTTCATGTAAAAGACCAGGCTGCACTGTGTCTCTTGATGTTAGAAAGGATGGCATTGCTCATTTTCCATTTACAAGGAAAGAAATTTGGTGCCTACGGCTAAGTGAAATAAATGGCTGTAAAAAGTTGCACGTAAGGAAAAACTGCTTGAAGTGTTCTATTCATTCAAAATGTTAAGGGCAAGATTTGTTTTTTATTCTTAAACGTACATCGTTGTGACCAAAAGTTCTACAAAAGGCCCGATGTATCAAATGTGATACAAAAAAATATCAAAAACCAAATGTTATTGCAAATTTGTCTTGGCAATTTTGTTTCAGGGCTTAATAAACAATAAAGTTCTAAAAAAGTAGAATTTTCTGACAATTTTTTGATGTGTTCGGCTTTAAATGGCTATTGATTCATAATAGTTTATTTGTGTAATGGAATATCATTTAAATTATTCAGCTTTCAACTAAACTTTGTAATACTGTGATTCTTGATATTATTTTATAATATATTTCTTTTTTGTAATATGTCCTATCTATGTGACTGGGGGAAAACAGATCTATGGGTTACAGATGGAACTTGATCAATCTGCGTCCCACTATGACAAAGATGTGAGAACAGGAGTCAACAAGTCATCTCTATATCATATATTTGTTCTACCAAGCCACTGAAGCAGAGTCCAATCTGCACAGTGAATAAACCTGGGCAGATTGGACTTACCTGGTTCAGTGGCTGGAAAGATCAAATATATGACAAAGATGGCTTGTTGACTCCAGATCCCACATCTCTGTAATATGACCACATTTGTTTGGCTGCATTGCCCTTTAACAGTGATGCAGGAGCCGGTTCCACCTCCTCCACATGCGGCCCCATCCAGGACCACACAGACGAGCTCCAAACCAGCTCCCATGTTAGAGGATGAAAGAGAGCACATCCAGTTAGTGACAGTAAGAGAAAAAGGACTACAATGAAAAACAGGCCAATCTCCAACAAAGGTGTTAATGGCAGCAGCACATCTGATATTTCTCTCCAGGATGGTGTCACAGCCAAACAGGAACAGACCAGATGAAGCTACTATGAGAAAAAGCAGAGAGAGCAGAATGTTAGAGATTGAACTAACAGATTCTGCAGAGTGGGAGAATAGAGATAGAATGGAGGACAATGATGAAAAAAGGGGTCCCTATGTCCTCCAGCAGTCTAAGCTTATAGCAGCATAGCTACAGAGAT
>NW_015151415.1:169651-187331 GCF_000732505.1 Cyprinodon variegatus
CAGGAGAGGAGCCTGATAACTAAAAGATCTGCCTCCCATTCTACTTTTAGAAATTCTAGGAACCACTAGTAAATCCTTTTCATTTTCATCAGAACTCAGTTTGTGGACTTCCAGGTAGTATAGAATTACAATAGTCTAGCCTTGAAGTAACAAATGCATGGACTAGATTTTGAGCATCAACCCTGTATAAAATATTTTACATTTTTGCAATATTTTGAAAGGAAATTCCAGAAATTTCTCTGATATGGAAAGATGTGGATGTTAGATATTATTAGATGTGACTTCCCTTCAGAACCTCTTAGAGTTTTGCTTTTATGTGTATTTTATTCACTAAAATACTGTTTAGCTGTTGCAGCTACTTTGGTTTTATATAAAACCCACATTGGACCATGAAATGAAGCTCTCTCTCTCTTAAAAGGAGAGTTTTGAACAATGTGTAGTTACATTATTATCAGTAGATTCCTGATACTCTCCAACGACCACCAGGTGGCATCATTTCACTTCAGATAAAACATCCAGTTGGTGTTTTAAAACAAAATCAGAATTAGCTTTATTGGACCAATATGGTCACAAATACAAGGGATTTCATTTTCTATTTTACAAATACTCATAATGTGTATAATTATACAACAATAGAAAAACAGAGGTGTGAAGCAAGAAAGTACAAATACTTTATTTCCATACTAAAGTAGAAATTCTGCAGTAATTCTTTTTGGGACAACTTTTTGCATCTACTCCTTACATTTTTTTTTCAATTATCTCTACTTTCTACTTGTTACAGGTTAAAAATAGACTCATTAGTTTTGTTTCATTTAAGTTAATTGTCGTTATGACTTGTTGGTATTAAAAACAAACAAACAAACAAAACAAAAAAAATATACAAATAATTTGTTTCATCCAGACCAATAATTTCTTTGTGTTTGGACTCTGTACTGCAACAAAAATAATTTGCTGTTCAAGATGATGCAAAGTTAAATTTGACACCGTTACCAGAATAAGGAAGTTATCATCCAGAAATGTAGAAAAATGTAACCAGTATGTGGTTTAAAGCTTCTATCCTTAACATTTCTTCCTGCATTACTTTCATATTCCAAGTAGTTTTAATAATGTTAGTTTTACACTTTTACTTAAGTAAAAAGCTTAAGTTGGTACTCTAACTTCTACAAAAAATGTGTCAAACAATAAGACTTATACTTCTACTTGAGTAATAAACATTAATACTTTTGACACCTCTGTAGAAAAATCAAACACAGGGAACAGAACAGAAAGCACATATAGATGTGCTATAGGTAGAATGGGAAGATTAAAACCATAAAGCAGTATTGTACAGAATTCAAAGAATGAAAAAATGTATATCAAATTAATGTGCTAACCAGTAAAGAAGGGCTGCATATAAAGGTAGAGTTACTGTGTTAGTGTCCAGGAGGTTTTCCTGACACTGATCCATAGTCAGATGTTCATTAAAGTCTTTACCTTTTGGGGAAAAAAACACTTCCTGGATCTGTTAGTTTTGGCGTCCAGTCCTCAGTAGCACCTAGCAGGTGGGAAATCTTGGGACAGGTTGTGAGAAGGGTCTGCAGTGATTTTTTTTCTGCCCCTTTCCAGATTGGGGAAATGTACTTATTAGTCCTTATCTCAGAGCAAATTGGCTCCGATGAGCTTTTCTGCAATTCTCTCATTACCGACCATTTAAATCCATTCCTGTCCTTTTTGGTGGCAGATCCAAATCAGAAGGTAATGTGCCGATGCTGTTGCTGGATGTAATTCAGTCTGAGGTTGACTGCAACCTGTCAGCTGTTTGTATAAACTCGAAGGACCTTTAATGTATTTTAAGTGAACCAACACAAGGACATGATGACTACAGATATAAGGAAAACAGGAATGTAGTCTTTTAATCTGGAGAGGAAAGTTTGTTTTGGGGGCTGGCTGATTGTGTTTAAGCAGGAGGGTATTTTGCACAGCTCCAATGATTCAGTCATCTTTCAGTTCATTATTGTTACTTTGGTCTTTCTTTAGTTGCTTTTTTACCCTTCGTCTTGCAATTTCCGTGCATTTTGGTTTAGACTCATATATTTATTCTAAGCAATTAAAATCATTTTTCTGATCCGTTTAAGTTTCCTTTGTTTAATAACAAAAATTTCCAGTTCTGTGTTTAGATTTTCCCTCCTCTGCTAATTTTAATAATCTGATCTCTGCGTATATGATCTTTCCTCTTGGTGTTTAAATTGCTGGTTCCCATTTTCATCATTTCTTCTGTTGTTCCCAACTTGTTTTGTGGCTCTCATTCTTCTCATGTAATTTCTTAAAGTCTTTGATTTTCATCTCCCACGGTTTGATGTGTTGGGGTCCATCACAACTACGATGCAGGATGCAGAACACAGCTTGACCAGCTTTGCAAATCCAGTTCCACAGAATGTTTTCACTGTTGATTGAATGATTTTTTACTTTCATTTCATTTTACAGCCCATTTCAAAGCCCTTATGTTGTGTCAATATCATCGACACCATCTGATCACTGTGTTAAACCCACATTTCTTTCAATATGTGTTTCAGCTTGAGAAAAAGTTGTGATCTGAACAAAGAACCTTATAGAAACTACAGCAAACAGTCTCAGCTTTTCTTTGCAGGACCTGAAAAATTCCGCATAGTAACATATAACAAAAAGCCCTGAAAACTCTGACATTAAGAAGAAAAAAAAGCTACATTTTAAAACTGTTTTGTCTCTTTCTTTCCGATGAAACCCAGCTGTGCTCATCCAGAGCGTAGATGAACTTCTTATTTCCCCTTCAGAGATGTAAGACCTTCACTCCTCACGTTTACCTTCATCTAATACCCTCAGATCTGGGATCTACTCAGAAAAATGGGCCTCGTGACACATTTATCTCTTTCAAGCTGTTTGCTGAGCAGAAACATCTTTCAAAATAGAAACCTTGAAGAACTTTGATTTTGGTTCAGTGCTGAAGGTGATAAAAATGGGTCTGATTCACAGTTCAACTAAACAACCTCAGCATCTAGAAAAACAAAGATTTTAAAGTAAAACCATCCATTCCTCTGCACACAGATGCTGAGCGATGGCCAGGGTTAGAAGTGTCATGGATTTATTTCTTTATCTAAGACACCTGTTGTATGAAGACAAAATACTTTCATCTATCCTTCTTTCAACACATGAAGTCTGTGGATAAACAGACACACATTCTCTGCCCAAGGTGATGGGGCATTGAGGTGATGCACAGTCATTCCCCTGCAAATGGTGTCATCTGACTAGATCATTTTCTCCCAGTACTTCACTGCCTTGTCTAGATGTTTAACAGTGAACTTTAAAATAACATAGTCACGTTATTTGAATTAAAAAAAAAATGTATATATCAATAACTCCCCAATCGCATACCAGGATTTTTTTTTTTTATAGCAAAGCACAACATTCTGCTCCTGTAGTATTTGCTATTTTTGTCTTTAGTAAATATTTTAGTAAATAGCCTTTATGTGTAGATTTACCACAGTATAACATAAGCAGGATAAACAGAACTGCCTTCTCCTGGTCAGACCCCTGTAGTTCAGTGAAAACGTGGAGTCAGAGTAAAAAAAATATGCGTGCCCATGTGAAAGAGGGAGTTGGAGGGTTTTTTTCTACGAGTTGCAGAGCGGGCTGATATTCTGCTGCTGTTTGACTAGGAAGGGCCATTTTGAATGGCTGCTACTGTAGGCTCGCCCCCCCTTACTGGGGTTCTATTTAGGATCAAAACATTACCAGGACAGCAGCATTGAGTATATAGACTTGTTGGATCATAATCAACTGGATTTTGGTATTTTTAGTATACCAAAGCTTCAACATGGTTATCCTCAATCTTATGATCATAGTCAGTCATAAAGCATGTCCTCACCATTGTAGAGGGCAATTTAGCATGCATTTGACTCCAAAGAGTGTCCTTTAGCACAGCAGTCCCCAACCTTTTTTGCACCACGGACTGCTATATGTCAGACAATATTTTCACGGATCGGCTGTGGGGGTAAATAGGATCAAGTAAAATGATACGACTGGCATAAAATAAAATACAAACACCATAAAAATAAAACAACAAGCCGGTCCCATCTAGGCATAATCGGAGACAATGACAGACGAAGTGTGTTCCTGATGTCCAGTCTGCTCCGTAGCTTTGTTTTGGTCGCTGTAACCGCAGAAAATCCCGCTTCACAGAGATAGGATGTTATAGATAGGATGAGTCTTGAACTGAATTAATCTGTGTCAAGAGGCACAGATGCACCGACTGATGTAATTGGGAGAGAATACCGCAATTTTTTATATTTTTCTAAATAAAACATCACTCAGACTCTGATCATCGATAAATTATATATATATATACACATATACTTTTTTCTGTGCGGCCCGGTACCAAATGACCGACAGACCGGTATCGGTCTGCGGCCCGGTGGTTGGGGACCGTTGCTTTAGCACACCTCTGCAGAGGGCACTCATTGCATTAGTCAATATCTTCCTGGTGATTTCTGTTGTTTGTCAACTTCTCCAATTGCTCCTTGGTGCTCTTCATCTTATCCAGTAAAAGATCCTTTCACCTATTTACTGAAAATCTTATGTGAAGCACTTGGCCGTGGAGATTTCTATTAGATAATGTAAATCTTTGCAACATCAGTATATTTTGGCTTAAAGACAGAGCTTTTTGTTTTAAGCCATGATAAAATGCTTCCTGTGCAGTATCTAGGTTCAGCAACCACTTTACAGGCTTTCATTTAGTAAACTCCTATTCTAATCGCTTAGCAGCTTTGCTCGTTTCCACTGCTATTTTCAATGCATATCTTTGGTCTTTAGCTCTGAATGTTTAAGGTTTAAAGGGATCCTTCTATTAATTTAGGTCTAATTTTCATATGTTATCTAAGTATTTAAGTCACGACTGTGGTTTTATTCTGCTTGGGAATCTGGATTCTACTTGGACACTGGATTTACTTTTTTCGGGACTCTGGAGATTTGTTGGACCTGCTCTCTTCATATTATTTCCAGTCAAACGTGTGATAGCATAAAATATTACTTTACATAAAAATAAAAAAAACAGGAGTATGAATAAATTTGGGTTCAACTGTAATTTATGGTTCTTATTTTATTGATTATCTTTTTATTTATTTATTTTTTTTAACTTAAGATCTTATTCCAAGAATGATTACAAATAACTACTCTATCTCCCAGAACCTCGGCCAACATCTGACCCATCTCTGACCAACAGGAACTAAAACTTCCTCTGAGGAATGAAAGGAAAACAGACAAAGAGTGTCAGGATTATTATTCCCTGATCCCTACAAACATACATCCTTTTTAATACAACCATAAATTTTTCTCTAAAACTGATTTAAGCTGATGTGCAAACAATAAATGTGGAGTAATTCCTTCCAGCACACAGCTGTCATCCACTCTGAAGACCTCAGGGTGTCTCTGAACTGCCAGGTAGGAAATAATAAAGATTTAGAAGAGATGTTTTCTAATAAATTGTTCTAATGACTTTAGAGATTCACATTTTAATATTCCCACAGGCCGCTCTCAACATGCTTCCATATCCTTCACAGACACATTGAGCGAATAGTGAACTAAATCTCATTATCATTAAACTTGATATTTCCTCAGCGCCATGTTCTCTCTGTTCGGCAGATTGATTCAGGTTTAATGGATTTGTGCTTCAAGTCAAATGATACCTTTGTGATAAACAACAGCTCTCCACACAATGTCAAACTTTGGTTTTGGTGACACATCTCTTGCAATATTTTATCAATAGATCATCAGCAACTGATCTGGTATTCTCCTTCATCTCTTAGCAGCTTGAATAACCTCCCTCAGCAACTTCAGGTGATTGTAATACTTGACCCACGTCCAGAACTCATTACTACTCTAAGTCCTTTATTCCCTCTGCTGGATGAGGCTGTTGAAACTAGAAATGTCGTTTAGAGAAGAGGTTTTCTTGTTTCTCATGTTCTATCACATCCAAAATCATATTTTGTTTCAAATTATCTCTTGAAACTGGTCAGACGCTCTAGACTAGGCATTGTGTCAGAGTAACCCCTATCAATAATGAGGGCAACCCAAGAGACAACTATACAATCTATATAAATAATTACTACCAGAAGAAAAATGAAAAACTTATTTTTATTCAACTGTCTAAATAACATTATCTCCACAGCTCTCCTTAAATTTAGTAATTATATACAATCAGCATCAATTAGCAACATGCCCACAGGTGGTATATTCTTTTAGCTAGCTTAAGCGTTATGTCAAAATGACAAATTACATGCTATTGATATTTCCATTGACTCTTTCTTATAATTTTTTTTCTTCAAAAGTCAGTGTGTTTCCTTTACCTACTGGGAGGGATGATGTCACAGGTGGAGGTGTTGTTTGACAGGACCCAAACGCAGAAAAAAAACCTTGAGGTGGTTACGTGAATGTTTTAACGAAAAAAGTTTAACAGAAGCAAAAATCGAGAAAAAAAAAAAAAAAATCCACAAAAATGCTCAAAACCAACAATACTCACAACAAGAAGGGGACAAAGTAATGACAACAAACCAGCAAAGAGTGACTGAACAGGAGGAGATTATATGGGAGAGAAAAACAAAGGCCAGGCTAATTAGCAGATTGGGAGCAGGTGTGAACAGAGGTCAGAAGGGAGCTATAGAAAAGGAGACTGACACAATAGGGCAAACCAGAAATATTTAAGAACTCAAATACAATCAAAAATACCTAGAACACAAGAATGAAAAAGACCACTGAAAACTCAGAGATAAAACAAGAACAAAACCAAAACCATGACAGATGCAGACGTTGGTATAAACAGTGAACAGTACGGGGTCTGTTTCACAAAGCCGGTTTAACAAATTCAGATTCAAATCTGCAACTCTAAATTGATCTAACCTAAAGTCGGGAACTCTAATTGTTCGGTTTCACAATGGCTGCTATGAATTAGTTCAATCAATTTTAACTAGGTCCACTCAGAGTTAAGCACGTACGCAACAAGTATGAAAAGCCATTATCAGTGGAGCACCAATTTGATGAGTCAGCATGACAACAGGCAACAGGAAGTGCCTATTTCCCTCACTGGAACTGGAGATTTTAATGCAGAGATGCAAAAAAAAAAGTAAATAAACAGTGCTACAGTTACAAAAGAGAGGAAGCTACAAAAGAGAGGAAGATGGGGAAAGAGAAGATTGTTGCTCGAGTGAACCCTGCTTCGTGACCCCTGGTTTACCTGACACACCCTTGAGAGGTACGTGTACTAATCATAAGATCAGACAGGGTCTTGTTCACCCTGACCTGTTGAAAGTTATTGTTGTCTCATTTTGATTTAAAAGTATCACATGCTGGGCTAAAGTCAACCAGAAGTACTCTGGAATGTATCTTACTGTTTTATAGACAGTCAACAGCCTTATGCCATTGGAGTCCTCATTGGTGCTTCTCTTACATTTTTAGGCATACTGGTAAGGGTCCAGTTCTCTGCCCCCATCAGGGCATGGATGATATATCACATAGAAAAAATAAGGGAAGAAGAAGTAAATGCATGAAGATAACACATAAGAAAGTGGTAATGATAGAATGAGCACTGATAAACAGCCTAAAATTCACTGAAACATGTGATTAATTAACATGTCAAAAATCAATGGGAACAATGGAAGGATTTTCTGCAGTAGTGAGGACCAGTGTGACCCTGAAAACCAAGCAACAAGTAATGGGTATAATCTAAAAGAAGAGCTGGAATGTCGAATGGATGAAAACGTTCAACAGGCTGACCTGACCTGACCAGCAGTCATACAGAATTAGTCTCAGATTGGATTACTCTCAGAAGCAACCAACAGGCTTAAGATTTCCACCTATCTCCTCCTGCCAGGCACCACCACCAGTATGCGACCACTCTGGGTCACTGAAAGTATCCAGGAAGCCAAAATGTGTGACGGTGAGGTCGGTCGCAGATCAAATAAATCCACACATGAGTCTTTCAGCCGTAATCATCTGACCAGGGTTCAGAGGACCTTACCTACAGATACCTTAGACAGAAAATCAATCATTCTCAGCCTCTTCTGCTGTTACTTTCTGATAGGTGGAGGGGCGCAGTGTTTGGTTTTGTTGGGTCGCTATGGGCCAGTCAGTGGTAGTCTGATGCTGCGATCACTCATCACTAAGACCAAATCGGTGGACTCCTTTATTTCAATCATGTTTTTATAAAACTTCTTAAAAGTCGATCCAAACAACAAAATCAATTTAACAGATAAAAAAATAGTTTTTTTAAGGTAAAGCATTTATATAAAAAACATCAATTAATAAAACCAGAACCAAAAATAAGTTTTATTTAATTAATGTTGTAAAGTACATTTCTCTAGACCCTGTCACCTTACATGAATGAAGAAAGAGAGCATCCAACCCAAAAGTTCAGCGAAAGTTTGTCTCATGCAAAGCATCATTCTCCCAGCCTTTGAAGCTGCTAAATGTTAAGTCAATTGAACCTAATTCCCTTTGAAGTAAATGCATGCATATCAGTCTCTGTGGGTATGTGTGTGCATTGGTGGGCATGCAGGTGTTGTTGTGTGAGGATGAGTCTGCATCCATCCAAGAGACCACGCGCACATGAGGAATGTTGTGATGCTCCACCAGCGCTGCATTAAATCAAAGAGTCAAGGTTAGTCACCACATGGAGGCCTCCATCCTTATGTTTACGATGAGGACAGACATGTGCATGGGCGAGGTCGGCTGCTTCAAAGGCAATCCTTAATGCCCCCCTCATGGGAATTTCAATTACTGCTCAAGGCCAAACTGAAATCCCCATCCCAATCGAAGAGGAAAAGAAAAAGAGAGAGGGGGGATGAAGAAGAAAGAAAATCAAAGGGGAAAATATTAATACACAGAATGATAACTGTATGTGAGGCTCTTCTTAGTATTATTGTAATAAAGTCATAGACACTTTGTACATTAGAGTAGAGTGGACCTATTACGGTAGCCTATGACTGGGCTGGACTGGCCATAGGGCATACCAGAAAATGTCTGGTGGGCTGATATGCAATTCTAGGCTGTGTAAAATTAATCACTTTTTATTTATTTTTGAAAGAAAAGGCATATGAGACACAAAATATATTCACCTATTTTATTACTATTATTATTTGTAATCTTTTAACCCTTGCTACATGCCCCTTCCCTCATTGAGGTGACCAGATTTAAAGAGGTCATAGTGGATGATACACCTAAAAACACAACAGGATATTGCAAGGCTCAGAGACAAAAGAAGGTCTCAGAAGCCTTCAAGTGGAAGAAGGCAAATGCACCAAAACAAATTGCCTATTTTTCACTACAGAAGAGCAGCTCCTTCCCTACAGTGGAGGCCACTATGAACATGGACACTAGTAAGCCGGGCTACCACTGACAGCGGATAAACAGCTATGGCACATTCACTGGTAGGGAATAAACATCCATGATATGCTCTACATTGACGCACAGCGGCAGCACACCGGAAATCTTGAGCTTGAATGATAGTATGTGCTGCACAGAGGAGGAGTGTGAGTAGAGCGTGGCTGACACTGCTAAGACGTTCATTTGTTTCTCATTGAAGCAGTGTTTTTCTGGTAAAAGCAGTAAGACCACTCCGAGGAAGCACAGAAGCTTGTTTTTTTCCACTGAATATGTGTCTCATACTGAATGTTGCTATATTTTTAGCTATATTTTTTTTGTAAAGTTACCCACTGCACCTTTAAACATCAGTGAAGAATGATGAGTTGTTTGGAAAACAGGTGAGTGGAACCAACAGAAACACAAACAGATGCTATTTATGTTTGGCCTGTTTAAGGTCCTCTCATATAAACTGAGTTAAGGATAATTTCAGACATTTAATAGTCCATCCTGTAGCATTCATTTCCAAGTTTTTTAACCGCTGAGAGGTAAACTGTGCTTAGAAACATTGCCTTGCTGCATTAAGTACAGGCCTTTAACACAGGAAATCTCTCTTATCTTTTTCAGCTGTGAAATCCACTTTTTCAATGGTATGTGCCGCACAAGGCACAAAATTGGTGCACCAAGCAAAGCTCAACCCAAGACGGATCCCATGCATGCCGTGGTCAAAGGTCTAATATGAGGAACTTTGACCAGGACACTCAAATTTGCGGTCAACTCAAAGAGGCAAGCACAATGCACACTTTGTTCTGTTTCAAAACCTTAAGATTGGTCACAAATTGTCTGACATTTTAGAGGATGTCCAGCAAGGGAGCCAAATTAAAAACGATGGCTGTATTGCAGATGTAGCCTTAATGGAGAATATGCTAATCTGGTTGTGATATTGATTTTAAGTAAAGCTCAGAACTGAAGGATGAAGAATTCAAGGCAGACAAACAGATTTCTAAGAACTTTCAGTGAAACCTGAAAAGGAGTAAGCAGCACTGGCTTCAAAAGCAGGTACCTATGTGGGTGGAGACAGCAGGCTAGTTATCACGTCTTTGTTGAAATGATTGATCACGAACATACGACTCAGTAAGCTGGTCTTCAATTCAATTTCAATTCAGTTTATTTACATAGCACCAATTCACAACACATGTCATCTCAAGGCACTTTAAAGAGATGATTTAACCAGATCATACAGTCAAATTTATTTAGTTTTTTTTTAAATCTAAGGGAAACCAGTTGATTGCATCGACTCATTGACTCAAAGGCAATCCCACACCAAACATGCTTATAGCGACAGTGGAGAGGAAAAACTCCCTTTTAACAGGAAGAAACCTCCAGCAGAACCAGGCTCAGTGTGAGCGGCCAGCTGCTGAGGCCGACTAGGGTTGAAGGAAACAGAAGCAGAGATACAGAAAGAAGCAGAGATATAAAGGAACTTGTTAACCAGCTCCACAGGCGGTCCCGTCAAGGAAACCCACAGCCAGGCAGACAAGCTCCAGGCCCGCTACCACATGGCTAGGTAATAGGGTCTTCAAATAATATTTCCTAATTACTGTCTTGTATACAGTCCGAAAAACTCTGTCAAAGGTCAAAACAGCTGGTGGGAAAACTAGAGGCAAAAGCTGATAAAAATGCATACACCAATGATGTAATTTGCCAGGGTTAACCTCAACATAACTTTGTTTGGTGTTGTTATCCTTGTGGATAGCAGAAAGTTTGGTGGGTTTTATGTTTTAATTATTTTATTTTTTTTGCAATAAAAAGTTTTAGTCTCATAAAGTAACTTCTTTTTCAGGTCAATATAAATTGGTTGAGGATAAATTTCAAGTTCTGCAGATATGAAGTTGAATGTATTATTCTTAGCAACAAAGCCCTATAACAGACAGTGGACAGATCAGTCTTTAATAAACATAGTTATTGTGTGTCTGTGGCGTATTTGTGCTTTTAGATTAAATCTAAGTAGTATGCATGATTTCATGTAGTATTACTTTAATTGCACCAGATAATTGAAGATCTAAGGCAATATGTGTTCTGTTGGTTTTGCTAATAACTTTCCGTGACTTAGTTTTGTTTTACAAAACTAAAACAAACTCACTTTGTCAGTTTGTTTTGGGTTTCAAATTATTATAAAAGTGATAGTTTGATCAATCTTAGGGAACATGCATATGTACGGCAGAGGGCAGTTATCACCTGTTGTTTGCAACCAAAGACAAAGAAGCAGAAGTGTACAGACTGTGGCTAGGCAAATGCTTAGAAGATCACTCGTGATCCACTGCATTCTGTAATACTGATGATATGCTCCTTATTTAGAACATTCAGTCCCATTGTCAAATTAAACACAACTAAAAGATTTGGTGGTATGAATGTTTACTCTTTTCTCCAACACATCCACACATTTAACACCACATATATGAACTTTAATTTTTCATTATGGCCAAAATGTATATCGTCAATAAAACCAGATTATGACATTCATGTAGAATCTTTGGTGAAACTGGCGTATGCCATGCCACCTTTCAAATGGCAGACACGATTTTTGAGACAGCAGTTTAGGCTTTAGGTGCAGCTTTGAAATTGTTAGCCATGTGCTGCAGATCGGATGCATTGTAACCAAACATCAACAGTGTTAAAACCTACATATGAATTCTACGTGGACAAACATCAGTCTGAAGAAGCCACTGCTTCAGCTCACAGAGCTCAGTTAACACATTAAAGGTTAGAGGTCATAACGCTAAACCAGTCTGGCTGTGTGAGGAGATGAAGGAGAGTGAGTTCTCTCTGAAACCAACATAGCTGTTTATAAATGGTTAGCAATCTCTGAATGAAAAATGAGATTTCTTTGGACACTTTGGGTCAGAATAAAGTAGATATTTTTGACCATCATGTACAGAACTATGCTGAAAGAAAAGCAAACACAGCAAACTAGAACAAACACCTGATATCAACTAGCAAGCATGGTGGTCAAAGGCTCATGAGTCAAGCACTGTAGGTTCATTACATGTCTGGTGAACTCAAACAGCAGGCACTTGGTCCAAACCGGGACATCATGGGACAATGACACTGAATAAAAGGGTCTGCAAAGACCTAGTCTAGATATCAGCCTTATTTCAAAACTATAAGGGAGACGTTCGGAGAACTGATCAGAATTTATTGCTTGCAAACTTCCATAAGCTTAAGCATCATTGAAAAGAGGAGTGGACCAAAGTCCCTCTGCAACCCAATGATTGTGGACCCTTTATATGTCTAAAACCCAAGAAAATATATTTTCTTGCATAACAATAATTGTGTAAAGATGCTTAGAATTTTGAAAACTTTTGCTTAAATGTCAGACCAGTTCTGAGTCATGCTTGTCTTTCTTCATGGAGGGATTATAGTTCTTGAGAATCATGGGCACTGCATAATTCCCGGTTAATAATCCATTGGAAACATTCACCAGGTCAGATGAAAGCCCACCAAGAGATATCGCCATTTTAGCTAATTATCCAACCTTCAATGCAGCAGGAGAGATAATGAGGGTTCAAAAATATGAATAAATACTGCAGCAGAACCAAAATATTTAAGGTTTCATTAATAATTTTACACAAATAGAATTTTGATTTGAGAAAAAGGAATGATCAGAACACAGTTCTTTATTTATTGACTCGGAGTCAATAAATAAAGAACTGTGTTAACATATTTTTAGTGTATTTCTAAGTGTCCCCATTCAGTCATGCCATTGTGTCCTCATCTATTTCTTCTGGTATTTGATATGCTCTTTTAGATTCTTCCTTGGGCTTCTCCCTGTTTGCCTCCCTGTTAATAATTCTCCTCCAGCCAGATCAACCAGTTAATCAGTAGATCCCCTTCAACCGAATCTCCTTGTTAAGCCTATAACCTCCACCTGTTCTGTGCTCCATTTAAGCCCTCATTTGCTTTTCATTTGTCATTGGGATCTTCTATTATCTTATTGTTTCCACGTCTGGTTTCTGGTAATAATTGTTCTTTAAGTCTTTCAATTCACCATGCAGCTTTCCTGATATCTTTCTGCAACTTTGTCCAGAACACCATGACAATATTACTGTAGGTAAATCCACCTTAAAGGTCAGTTTAGGAGGACTCAAAGCTAAACGTAAAAAATACCCCAAAAATTGTTTATGAAAGTTATACAGATTATTGACGTACAATATAAAACGCAGGGGATTTTTCCGGGAAAAACTTTTTTTTGGGGGGTTGCAGTGTGATATCAATGTTTTAAACTGAAGCCTTGATTTGGCCTGGTTAAAAATGTTCAGGGTGAGATGAATGTGCATTCGCAGAGCTGACGGGGTAAGGTCACCTGTCACTCCAGTTCAGGATCAAACCTGAGTGAGAATTTCAATATTATTACTGTTTAACTGAAGGTTGGATCTCTGTGAGTCCAGAAGATCCATCTGTTTCATTAGGAAGTAGTTTTTTCCCCCCCAGGGTTTTCTAATCGTTTGTTTTTATTTTCAGTTTCTTCTGTCTGGACTTTAGAGGCTGGAGTCATTAATTCTCTTTGCTCGCCTCCGTCCTCTGGCTTCTCTTAGCCTCATCTGAACATGCCCCCTGTTCCTATATTTCCCTGACTCCGTTGCTTTATCTCTTTCCTCCTTCTTCTACCTGTGGACTTCTCCCCGTCCAGATTTTTTTTTTGACTAAATCATCACTGTGCTTCTTTTCTGGTCTGTTTTTCTTCCTTCACTGTTTGAACCTGCCCTTCCCACTTTCCATCACATTGTGTGTGTGTGTGTGTGTTTCCTTGGTGACTGCCATGTTAATAATTTATTCCATCTTCTAATCTTGAGGTTTAAATAGTTAATCAGCAGCAGGTCAGTGACATGACTCCCATGGGTTCATCCTCTGGTTTAGGTTGAACCACTTTGATTTGAATCAGCCTGTTTGTTCCATCATCTGCTTCCCTCTTGCTTTTATTTCAACACATCTGTTTAATACTGAGAATAGTCACTGAATAATATATATAATACCGGATTTATGTATGTATCCTTAGACAAAAGCAATTCTGTTTTTCTGATTCAACAAATGCTTTGAATTTAGTTCCAAAAAAGGCTTAACTTCACCCTTATCAGGTTTTAAGTATTTGTTAAGAATTAATTATAATCTTAGTCATTTGATGTTAAGGATTTCTGAAGGTCTCTTGAAGCTTTTTTCATTTGTTTTCATTTCTACACTGGATGCTTCCTGCTTCTTCATACTTTTTAATAAGTTTATCTGCTGGAGGGAGTTTCAGTCCTGACATTTGATCTTCTGTTTTCCACTAGTTCAGCTCTTTCACCAAGACTTTTAGGAATATTGAACACCATGTTAAGATAATATACACCAAACTCGAACGTAGAGTTGATTTTAAAATAGTAGTTTAATTGGATCTAACTTTAGAACCAAACCCCCTGCAAACAGATGCATGTTTAAAGAGAAATGGCTCCAAGCATTGGTTACCAACATGGCTGCATCGTCTGTAATTGAAAGCCTTCTTCGGGTCAAAGGGACAAATTGGAAATCAGCATTTCATGATGATTGCAGAAACTGAAAAAAAAAAGGTAACAAGTTACAGACATTGAATCACATGACATGCATGTGACCCATGACAACAATGTTATTCTGTTTTAGCCTAAAACATTTGTTCTATAGCTTTAGGACCGTGAATTATACTAGTGTTTCTTTAGGTTTAAGCGTTAGGGTAAGGGATGGGTTAGTGGTAGGTTTTCAAGTTTCTGTCATGCACCCTGCACATCAAAAATTGTTGAGAGGAGGTACCTCCATCATGTCAGTATCTGATGCCCAGGGGACTTGACCAAGCATCAATATTTGACGAGTTGGGAAGGAGACATTATTGCCTTTATTGCCAGTGGCATTGAAGCCCTTGAGAACTTAGCCTCTGGAATTTTCCGGGCACTGAAACCCCTCCACCACAATAAGCCGGTGGTTCAAGGAGAGGTGTGACAAACTAATGGTATTAAAACAAAATTTGACTTAGACAAACTTTATTTTAATGGTGTATACAAAGTGTATACAAAACGAAATTTCTTTGCATACAGCTTTTCAACATTGAATGAGCAGCTTACAACAGTGAAATGAAGTGCAGCAGTGATCAGTATGTAAACAGTGTAGGAGAAAATGAAAGCCATTTTAAAGTCATGGTGCAAAAGTGCGTGGTTAGGATGGTTCTTCCTGAAATCCACGATGTTCTCCTTCATCTTCTCCACCTTCAGGATCAGGCTCTAATCTCTGCAGCAGCCCACCAGCTGCCCCACCTCCTCTCTGTAGTCCTGGTCATTGTCGTCTCTGATCAGGCCCACCACTGTAGTGTTTTCTGCGAACTTTACAATGTGAATGGTGGTGAATCTGGGGACGCAGTCATGTGTCATCAGAGTGAACAGCAGGGGGCTCAGGATGCAGCCCTGAGGGGAGCCTGTGCTTGTTGGGTGATGACATCAGAGGTCTTTTGTCCGACCCAGACTTACTGAGGTCTTTTTGTTAGGAAGCCTAGCAGCCAATTGCAGGGGGTCTATTGAAGCCCAGTTATTCCAGTATTCCTATCAGATGCTGTGTGATGATGGTGTTGAAAGCTTAAATGGAGTGGAGGAACAGCATCCGCACGTGGGTGTTCTTCTTCTCCTCCATGTGTGCTAGGCTCAGGTAATCTGAAGACATTTTGTTCTTTTACCAGCCTTTCAAAGCCCTTCATCGTGATGGGGGTCAATGCAATAGGCCAGGTCAGTCATTAAATGAGGTGACTTGAGGCTTTTTAGGACCAGAATGATAGTGGCAGACTTAAAGAATGGTGGCACTGTGGCTTGGTCCAGCGAGGTGTTAAAAATATCTGGGAGGACACCAGCCAGCTGACCTGCACACTCCTTAAACACTCGCTCAGATATGTTGTTGGGGCCTGGGGCCTTCTTCGGGTTCACTCTCCTTATAGTCTTCCACTTCCTTATAGTCTTCCACAAGCAGAGCGCCTCCTCTCCCTGATTGGAGAGGGAACACTCAACTTCATCAGTTGCTGCCACCGCTGGTAAAACAAATCACTGAACTCTATACAACCCACCCATCAAAGTCCCCAAAAGGTGAATTTACCCAGAGAAATGTGTATGGAAATTATACACCGGCTTTTTAAAGGCCGTTTCGAAGGTCTGTTGTGATTACATTGCAAATAAAATTAATTGCCCAACCCTACTTGGCACCATCTTACACCTGTGATTAAACATTAGTAGGCCCATTTTACATGAAACATTTAGCATAAAACACATACAACATATAACATTTGCAAAAGGCTACACTTTATAGTCTGAATTATTTCGATCTAAACATGTTTTATTAACTAATTGTGAATTTCAGTTTGGTAATGTGATGTAATGTCACCTGTGCAACTAGTCCTGAAATTTTCTCACAACCAAATTTTCCACAGTCAGCTCTATCATCAGAAAATGGAAGGAAAAACTCTAAACTCAACAACTCAGCAGTTACATCCAAGCCAGACATCACCAGATGCAATGCAAAGATCCGGATGCAGTGGTGTAAACCGCACCACATCTGGACTCCAGGGCAGTGGATCCGTGATCTCTGGAGTGATTAATCTTGCTTCTCCATCTAGAAATCTGATGGATAAGTCTGGGTTTGGCTGTGGCCAGGTGAAAGGTACTTCACTGCATTGTGCCAAGTGTAAAGTTTGGTGGAGGGGGGACAATGGTGTGTGGAGTTTTTTTCAGGAGCAGGGCTAAACCTGTTAGTTCCAGTGAAAGGAACTGTAAATGCACATTTTAGACAATTCTGTGCCCCCTAATAGTTTAGATCTGACTCCTTCTTTAACATGACAATGCAAAGCAAAGAGTACAAACCAAGGCCCATAAAGACATGGCCTGAACAGAGTCCTAACCCAAATCCCATTAGACAACTTTAAGGATGATTAAAAGTGGAGACTGAGAGTCAGGCCCTCTCGTCCAACATCAGTGTGTGACCTCACAAATGTCTTTCTGGAAAAATAGTCAAACAATGCCATAAACAGAATAATAAACCTTGTGGTGAGCATTCCTAGAACAATTGAAGCTGTTTTAGCTGCAAAGGTTGGGCCAATGTTATATCAAACTTTATGGATGAAGAATGGGATGTCGCTGAAACTCCGATGGGAGTCAAGATAGATAGATAGATAGATAGATAGATAGATAGATAGATAGATAGATAGATAGATAGATAGATAGATAGATAGATAGATAGATTTTTCTGTAAGTTTTTAAAGCCTTGGTCAGCTTCATAT
>NW_015151415.1:188534-191534 GCF_000732505.1 Cyprinodon variegatus
ATCTCCATTTTCTCTTCTTTGTTTGATGCAGTGTTTCTTCCTGTTAGTTTTTTTTTTAGCCAACTCAACAAATGCCCATTTTGAATAACCACATGCTTGAAGTGATTTCCTGTCATGTTTGTGCTCTTTTTGTCTCACTTCTGTGACAAGGGGGATGTTGTCAGCTCGAAACTTAGAGCTCTGACAACAGAAACTTTGTGTCCCAGTGATGTCAATCAAAATGCAGATGTTGGTTTAGGTGTACAGAAGACCTCAGTTTTGAGCATTGACGTCTGAATGAAAATCTAAAAAAGAATTTGGGGGAAAAAAAGTCCTGTGAATATCTATGCATACTACTGTATTTGTCTTATTTATCATAAACACTTGATGCATGAATAAGGTGGGCTCTTACACTTTTGATTCTGAACTTTTTCATCTAAATGGTGCTTCTGTTTTACATCCCTCTGCAGACCAGCAGTAGTTAGAGCAGCAAAGCTGCACTAAGGTTAATCTATTGGAGCCTTACTTGTTCCAGACACAACAAAGGGGAAAAATGTCTTTTGAGAACCTTGATTTTCACAAGGCTGTTTATCCCAACAAGCTTTGACTTGGATAACATTAAAGAAAGCTCCATATAGCATATGTACATATCCATTTAGACCCTTTCAGGGCAGTCTACTGAGTGTACCTTGAGGTTATTCTATTTCAAGCATATTTCTGGAGGCAGTCCTCCCTGTCTGGTGACTTATTCTCATAATATTTTATTTTCCAATCACAGAAAGTCAATAATTAATGAGTTTTTGGTGACAGTAATACATCAATAAATACAAAAAGATCTCTTTTGTTTTCGGGTCTTTTCTTTTCTGGTGACATTGCAAATTAGCTCCTTTCAGAAAAGGGTAGGGGGGATCGGAGATGGCTCTAAGTTACCGCAGGGCACTGAAGACATAAAGCTTTTATAGGTTTTCGTTCGGCCTTTACTGCATCAACATTAGAGTGGAAAAAGATCAGATGATATATGCTTGACCCAGAGGGGGATGGACTGGAGATAAAGAAAGACGAGGAGAAAGATGAGCAGGTGAAAGATGGGTGCAGGAAATCTGCTCTTTAGCAGGAGCTGCCTGTTAGAGCCGCAGGGTTCAGTGGATGAATTTATTGGGCAGTTTAAAGAGCTAAGGGACATTTTTCTCATTTCCTTTGGTCAGTCAGGAAATGTTATGTTTTAGAAAACTTCAGATATGAAATATGCTGATAAATGGCAAATGTAGGAAAGGTTTCCCAAAACCATACTGGGAAGTTAACATATTTTTAACATTTTTATACCTTAAATGTAACCTAAGTGATAGAAATTCAAACACAAATCAAGCCTCACAGCTTTCAGCCCTCACAGCTTAAGCTAACTACTGGAATAATTACAGTGTAATTATTTCATGGGAAGTTAATGAGGAGATTAATCACCACTCAAACAAGTCAGATTTAAACATATTTGTTTGAAAGCTGGTGTCTCAGTGGGGCTGGCAGAAAATCATTGCTTACTGTGACATTTTAAATGTACTACATGTCTGGAATCCAGCCCTCCAAATTTAACACACACATACAGCTGAAAAGCTTTCCATGCAGTCACTTCGGTTCCCTCTAGGTGTCGCTGCACCATTGAAAGCTGTGCTGTTTGTTCAGACAAACGCAGGCTGTAGATCAATTCTTTCTTTTAGAGTTTTTTGCACCACAAGGTTTGTTAGATTGTGGTTTTCTGAGATTCTTTGTTTTTCGAGCTTACAATAAGAGCTCTGTCCTCCACCATCAGTTCCTTTCTGTTGCTATTAGCAGTGGTCTGCATTACCAAAGCTCTATTTAAACCTGGTCATACATTCCTCTCAAAATTTAATGGAGAGTGAGAAAAAAATGCATTTTAATGATATTCTTATTTCTAATGCCTATATTTTTGAAAAGAGAGACATGACGATTACTTAATATGGGAAGTGCAAAAAATACAATGAAAATAATTTAAATTCTGTTGTGCTGCAGGATTAATTCTCTATAATTCAAAACCCATCTGTTTCTTTAAATATTGGAACATAAATTCTTATAAGATTATCTGAAAACACAAACCGTAAATACTCATTAGTCTCCCATTAAAATGCTATACTATCATTTGTGAATAAATAATTAAAATCTCAGAAAACACCATCAAAAACAAAATGACCTTTATATATTATTCTCTATTTGAAAAGTTGCAACAAGCAAACAAAAATAACTTGAATAACAGTAATTAATAGTCATCAGCAGTTAAAGTAAATAAATTCGCATCACAAATTAGCAGGATTTCACATGTTATATTGTATCATTTGAATGTAATGGGGCCATACCTAAACCACTGTGTAGATTTAAAACCAAACCATGCCAGGTATTTATTCTGAAAATAGCTAAAGACACTTTGAAGGATAGAACATGAGTAATAATATATTAAGGAGTAGCATGTGGGGAGTGGTGGCCTAGTTATTACGGCATAGAGCTTGGAGTCCAGAGGTTTTGAGTTCAAGTCCTACTCCCACAGACAGCCACTCTGGGTCTCAAGACCATTAAGCAAGACCATTAACCCCCACAATGCTCCCAGGGTGCCCCACGATGGCAGCCCTGCTGCTCCCCAAGGGCATTTCTCCAATGTGAGATCAATAACGTTCAATTATTATCAATTATTGCAAGCAAATATACTGTACAACATTGCTAAATCAAGTTTTCTCTTGCAAGCCCATTTAAAATCACTGGCCCTTAATTGTCTAATTCTTTATTGTTTTCTCTCTAAGATTATTGACATTCTATCCCGCTCCAGTACGCCTACCGACAGAACTGCACCACTGAGGACGCCATCTCCTCTGCTCTTCACCTGAGCCTGGCACACCTGGAGGAGAAGAACACCCACATGCGGATGCTCTTCCTGGACTTCATTTCAGCTTTCAACACCATCATCCCAATGCATCTGATAAAGAAACTAGAACAGCTAAGCTTCAATACACCCCTCTG
>NW_015151415.1:192424-212689 GCF_000732505.1 Cyprinodon variegatus
TGCAGATATGGGTGCTACTGCTCTTGACCCGTCTTCTAGAACATGGGTACATTTTTTGTATTTTTTGCTAAAAATTTACCTGCACTGACTTATGAATTAAAGCAACAGTAGGTGTGTTTCCATTAGCCATTAAACTGCACAAATTGTAATTAGGAAAATAAATTTGCTAAATTCACTGTGAAAAGCTCATATGTTTCAATGAAAAGTTTTTTTTAGTCATATCAAAATTGTTATACTCCACAAAACTGCAATGGAAAACACATTTTTTGTTACACAGACATCATATTATCTTCAAGTGGCCTTTATTCCCTTTTAAAACGATGTAGCAGTTGGGGGAAGATGGCGGCGACTAGAGCTGTGGCTGAAATTTGTAAACATCTCATGCGCTTAAATTAGATTCATCGCATGAACAAATGTATTCATGTGCAACCTTAATTATAGTTGTTTTATTTCTGGAAATACCACAAATGCAAAACTTTGCATCATACAATTTAGAATATTAAGGTAGTTTTGTGTACTTTGTAAAAATACAATACTTGAGAAAATGTTGCTCCCTTTCTGTGCATTCAAGAGTGCAGCGTTCCCAGGTTGTCCGCCACATAAGCCAGAGTGCAACAAATTTTTTTGGACAACCCAAAACTGTTCTTGGCTTCAGCTTGTATCTATAAACCAGACATATGCACCACATTGACAGAATCAGAGATACTGCAACTCTACTATAAAAGACAGGCGCCAATAATAACATCACCAATAACCTCAGGATCCTAAACGCTGTATATAGAAAGGGAGATCAATGGCCTCAGTTCAGTCTAGAGACTATTGATCTTATTTAGTGCTGCAAAGTGTCTTAGCTACAGCTGAACACTGATAAAACCAAAGACATGATCACTGAATTTTGGGGAAAAACCTCATAAGCATGAATTTACTTCGGTTAAAGGCTGTACCATGTTCATTTCTACAAATAACGTGGGACTATTGTAGATGATGAACTGAATTATCAGGCTAACTGAGGCTTTGTGCAAAAAAATATGCTCTGTATAGTTGAAGGAAGCAGACAATTTTACAGTTGACAGAATAATATACATTCTTAATTTCTTAAAGTTTTGGTCCAAAAAATGAATTTTCTTGACAGCAGATTAGATGGTGCGGTCTAGATGATAAGTCTCAGCCTTGTAGGGTTACCGTATAAGGGTATATTTCTGAAGGACTGGTGTGTCCCTACCAGCTCCAGCCTGGCATGGACAGTCCACACCAATAACTTCTGCTTTTTTCCTTTCTCTGCTCATTTTCTTTAGCCAACAGTAACTCTGGTTGGGTGCAGCTGTCTGTGTTCAGAGCATTTTCAGTCAGTTTTTCTTCTCTCTCCCTCTGTTGCCGAGTCCGTTCTATCAGCGTAACATTGTTGGATCTTGTCATTTCGAGATATAATGTGATTAGTGGTTGCTGTTCACTGCTTACTTAGCTATGTGGTTGGAGGACAGACAACACGCATTAGCTCTCAGTGAATCGGCAGCTACTGTAGCAGCCATTCAAAATGGCCTTTCTCAGTTAAAGGCCAGCCGAATGGCAGCTAACTTCCAGTCACTGTAGTAACCCCCTCTTTCATATTTTCTTTAATCTGACTCCACCCTTTCACTGAATTACAGGGTCTGACCAGGGGAAGGTGCTTCTCTTAAGATCTTAATGCCCACAAATCATGAGAGAAATAATATTTTAGTACAAAGATTGATGTTTAAAAAGTAAATGTAGGGGACCAGCCAAGAGCCCATCAACCAAAGTGGGGACATTTTGAATGGTACTACTGTATTTCATGTTTTATTTTGAACTACAAGTTAGGAGACAGATTGGTAAAAAAAATAATAGAAATGTCACAGTAAAAGCCATTTATTAGACATATGGAGCTTTTTCAGCAAAGAAAGGCAACAGTGTGTAGGTTTATACAAGGAAGTATTGGAAAGTAATAAGTTTGACATAACATAGAGTTTAAATGTTGTGTTCTTTATCTCTTACTAACAGAGGACCATGTTACAGGTAAAAATGAACACATATCTGTTATTTTCTTATGGAGAAGACAGAATCAGACTGCAGAGCTTCTTCTAGGTATCTTGAAGAATAGTTGCTCTGGCTTAATTTTATTTGTAGACTGGTTCTTAAACTTGTTCTTCAGCAGAAAACAGACACAAGCCAGAAGGACAGGTGAACATGTAGAGATGAAAGATTTACTGTGATATGCAAAATGCAATTAAATACGTCTCAAAGTTGACAAGAAAAAATGCTATGTTATATATTAAATATGCAACACCTCTTTTTGTTTTTGTAATTCACCAAGACTCAGAAATAGCTGTGCCAGCCAACTCTGAGACAGATGTAAAGTCAGACTCACAGGTGAGGGAGACAAAACTGAAATCAGAGAATCCTACAAGAATCCAAACACAAACAATAGAGTGTACAAACTGGGGTTGCAAAATATATCGCTGTTGGCATTGGTATAGGCTGTTAGTTATTTTTACTTTATCTTATGTTTTGCATTAATGTTGCTGATGTTTTTCAGGACTTTATGAATAAGGAACTAAAAGGTCTATCTATAAATATAAATATCAGTGTATTATGGTGCTCTTGCGTTCTGACAAAAGGAAAGCTGTCAGGGCTCCTATCTGTGTGTTTGTTTTTGTGTTTCTCCCTTCCTCCAACAGGAGGCGCCTGGTTCCGGTTCGCCTCCTCACACACCTGCTGACTGTTACCTCATTAACGGAGTGCTCTTAAGCTGCTGATTGCCACTACCTCGACGCCAGAGTGTTTGCCAGTTTTTGGTACTCTAGCCAAGCTGAGTTTTCTCTGAGTAAGACTGAGTTCTTGTCTCCCTGAGTTTTAACTTTGTTTTTGTCTTTGCCTCTCGGCAGGAAGACATCCTGCAAACTGGACCTTTTCAGACCTCCTCTCCCAGGAGGGATCAATTGAGTCTTAAACTAAGCTAGGGATTCAAACAGGAGGTTTGGATCCAGTCTCCTTTTTGAGGACGTTGAAATTACTCTCTGAGCAAGGGAATCATCTTCACCACAACCCGTTCAAGTACAGCAGGAATTTTGAGTGGAAATCAGCGTCTCCGTTCACCTACACCGTCCGAGTTCTGGGTAAACCCTGTTCCGCCCTCCGCCAAATCAGACATACACTGGAAAACCAACACACAGATTGGGATCAAGGATCCTTCACTTCTCTGGAAACGTGAGTCAGCAATCACATCCTCTCCTTCAAGATCAACGAATCAAATTTCCCACTGAGCCTGAACCAACAGTCTGTCTTCCCCTCGCCTTCCAGTTCCCGCTGAGCAGAGTTCAGGGAAACTCTGCACCGAGCTTAACATCCATCAAACTTGTCATCCGTGTCTCTCTGTTTGGCTTCACTGCATGTGGGTCCGAGCCTTAGATAAAATCATGACAAAAGCATTAAACAAATATATAACTAGGCTCATTTTTGGAACATACAAAAACCTAAAAAAAGCGTTGAATTGACGTAACCAAAGGTCCATCAGCCACCACCCTTCAATAATGTCCCCACCAACTTTCATCAGAAAGTTACACCCTCGGTATGGCGGATAGCATCTGCTCCTTGAAATTACACTCTCATCCTCTTTACAGAGTGTTAGCATCTTCCCTGAGAGTGGAGAACTTAGTCCATGTAGTACCAGACATTTCTAAATCTGCTTTGAAATGCAAAAGATGAAACAACAAATCACAGGTTATCTTTGTTTTTAATCCTGGTCTCCGAAGGCTGTTCCTAATGAGGTGGACCATCATTTCTATCCTTGAAGAGTCAGTTTAGAGGTATAGCCTACAGTGTGAATTAACTTTAGTTTAAGGTTAAAAAAATATATATATATATATATATATATATATATACTCGCTGTCTGGATAATCACTTGTGGCTTTTGAAAACATTTGTAATGAGTCCAAAGAATGTTTTTGCTTAACAACTTTCATACTTTGCCCTTTTTAAAGCAGAGATAACATATTTGCACCATGGATCAAAGGTTGAATACTTCAATGCAAGATCTGCAGACATAATAAATTCATCATCAAGCCTTAGGTGCTTCACGGGAATGTCTTAAAGGAATTTAGTTGTTGGCTCAGTTTTCCTGAGAAAACAAGCTGGATGACATAATTTAAATGTAACTTAAAGACAACCATCTTTTTGGGCTTAGTACTTCAAACTAAAATACTCCTGAGCAAGTTTAATGGGAAATGACTGGGGGTGGAGAGCCTGCTTTCTAGAAAGAGCACAGAGCGCAAAATAATTATAATTATGCTATGTATCTATACTAATATGTATGCTCATATAAAGTAATTGTTTGATGGTTTTAAATGTGAGGAGAGGAATAAAGGGAGAGTATTCAGAAGAACGTCAAGTCTGTATGGATTTCTTCTCCTGCATCCCTACTGAATAAAGTGGACATAAAGATCAAGGATTTAGATTCACCATCTATTGAGTCAGATCATTTAGCTCTGTCAGAACCTTTTTGTTTACATCTATGTTCTTACATATAGGAGATAGGACTTAATCTAGTATGTTCAATCCTCAATGACTGACCAAGGTGGTAAAATAACTCTCAGAATAAATCTCATACACATAGAAATATGGTGTTCTTTAATGCAGATAAAGCATCTGCATAGTAGATTTGTCAGATTTGGACTGTTTAAGTCTATGAACCTTAACCTTTGATCACCAAATGAAAACTAAATTATGAAGCATAATTTTGTGATTTAATATTTCTTTTACTCTTGTTTCCTCTGTTTGCATTTGTAAA
Source organism: Cyprinodon variegatus (assembly GCF_000732505.1). NCBI lineage: Eukaryota > Metazoa > Chordata > Actinopteri > Cyprinodontiformes > Cyprinodontidae > Cyprinodon > Cyprinodon variegatus. The sequence continues at coordinate 197,226 of NW_015151415.1, forward strand.
GCAGCTCCAAGCCTGCATTGTTAATACATTAAATTAAATGTAAGTAGATGTACAATGCAAAGAATTGAAATCTAAGCAAGCTAACTTTTCTTAAAATAAGAGCATTTGTTTCTTGAATTGAGCAGGTAAGTGAGACACCTTTCGAAATAAGACTATTAACATTTAAAATAAGAAAAAAAAACACCTGCTATCTCTTATTTCAAGTGCATAATATTTAATTATCTTATTTTAAGGGTAAAAATAGTCATTCCAATAAAAACAACAAATCACAGGTTATCTGTGTTTTATTTGTTTTCCTAAATTACGGCAAACACAGATATTTTAAGGCGTTTTTACAAATTTTTAAATCGTTTTTACACTGCAATTTTCTTCCTGTCTTGAGATTTTATTCAAAGTTTATCATTTGATCTCAGAAAACACTAAATTCATGAATTTGAACAGAAGGCCATCAGATCAAACACAATTCCTTTTTTCCCTCCATTTTCATTTTTGTTTAATTCAGTGGCAGCTGTCTGGATCCAAATATTATGTCTCCATAAGTAAACTCAATAAATGTTGAACTGGTAAATGTTGTTCAAACCTCTCTTTATCATTTTTCCAGTTTAGTTAAGCCTACTCAACAAAATCTGCTCCTCTAAAGCACAGATATGTGTGAATTCATGGCTGCTCTAATGTTTTACAGGCTGAATCTCCACGTCAAGCTGCTGACATCCTGTCATACTGTCATGTTTGATTAAAGAAAGGTTGCCATGGTAACTGCCGATTGATGCAGGATAAGAGGAACTGGAGGTTCAGTGACACACAAACATTAGAAGGAAAGGAGAAAAAAGTAGAAAAGACATTTAAGGAAAAAGTATATTTAATGATGAAAAAGCCTTTTTACATGAATTATTTTTTTTCTTACTGCAGGAATGATTTTATTGTAGAGGCTGTGATTCCTTCCTATTAGGCCAGCATAATCAGGAAGTCACTTTAGAGTAGAAATAATACAAAATATTCTGATTGTCAATTTACATGCAAAAGTTCTAACTGAAATTACTCCCTTACTGATAGTTTACTAGGCTGCAATAGGCAATAAAATAGGTACACAACATTTATGATTTTTAGGCAAAATAACAGAAAAAAGGGTTTAAAAAAAAACGAACACATCCCTTGAGTTTCTCTTGTTGTTGGTCTTTGGCTGTGTGGTGCAGACCCGCCGACTGTACTCCTCATCAGCCAATCAGCGTCACCTGTGCTTCTACCTCAGCTCCCCCGCCCTCCTCTCCAATGAAAACAAAAAGAGGTTATCTCCTCCAACATTGTTGCATCAATGAGAAAAATAAGAAAAGCAGTTTGATTACTCTGTTACTTAAAAATGAGGCTATTATTATGTAAGACGTTCACTGCTATACTGTCTTTTCAATGTCGCTAGTTTTTAATCATGTTACATTTCCTTGGCATGTCTGTAAAATAATTCAGTACATTTTACTGTGATGATAATTGTGTTGAATTATGCATTTTTTAAAATCCCTGTATGACCAAAGATCGTATATGAAGCCTTTGTTGCATGAAGGACAGCCTTCTCTTTCATGGGTTTTAACAGCAGTTCTTCTCTCAGTCCAAAGTTTGTTGTGGGGTTGATAGTTTGCATCTGATTGTAATTGCTGAGGTGATTTAGCCCATCAAGTTCAAAACAGGTCCTAATTTGTCTGATTATGTAAACAGATGCAATTTCAAGTAGCAAACCACCATCATATAACGATGCTTAATATGAATAAAGCTCAGAGGGAGAATCTGAGCTCTAATCTTTGGTGGTTTTTGCAGAGATTTTGTAGTTAGGATTTTATCTTCTCAACATTAAAAATGAAAGAGAGCAGAGGAGGAACTATGTTTCATTAAGAAATCGACACACTTCTTACTTCTAAAAAAAAACAAAAAAGTATTAGCCTACACAGTATAATGTATTGTTTATACAGTATAAGGCTATTGTTTCCAGCCGTCCAAAAGTTTAACATAACAAATAAAAGCACTGCAAATGCCGAAATGTGTTAGAAGTACAAAAAGTACTGCAAAGACAAACATTAGACCAACACACAGACACACAAAACACATGCAAAGGAAACATGGTGCAATCTAAGAAAATGAAGAGCAGCAAAGTGCAAAGATACTGCAATTTATAAAACTTGCTGCAAATATAAATTATCCTAACACAAATACATAAAACATGTATGTTAAGTACTGTCTATGATCTGGTCCCATAGGATTTGAATCTTCTCAAGATGCAAATTTTATTGGACTGTGAGATGTGACTGCTGTACTTAATTAAATCTGTGAACAACATCCTCTAGATATGAGGCAAATATTCCTGAACAGAGGCTAAAAGAAATACTCTATCCACAGCCTACAAAAAAGGTCAATAAAGAACAGCTGTTGAGTAAAAAAATTACAGAAAAATTACAGAAAAAAGTAGACCCAAACCAAGTGTGGTTTGTAACATAATAAAGCACTGAAGCATGCATGACACCACCTGTGGCTTTTACATTGCAGCACACCCTTTGCTGTATATAGAATTGAATGTATATTTAGTTGTTTCAAATAAACAGAACAAAACTCAAATTTCAAAGACAGATTAGCACAACATAAGCAAGTCATCAGGACAGCCAATCCGCTATACCAGGGGTCGGCAACCAAAACTGCTTAAAGGGCCATATTGGACCAAAAAAACAAAAAACAAAAAAATCTATCTGTCTGCAGTGGCTAAAATGTAAAAGTCTTATATAAGCCTCATATGGCAACCGGGGCTCTTGGTGTATTAGCCCACTGTTAAAAAAAAAAAAAAAGGTCTACATGGGCTTAAATATATAATAAGCATTTTGATTAAATGTTTAACCTTTAGCAAATGCCACATCATGGGACTACTCCGCTGTAAGATATTTGGTGCTTTAGGTTTAAATTTAAGTAAAAATATTAATGTATTAGGTTTTATTGCATTGATGAAATTATAGACACACAATAAAGTAATCAGATTTTTGGTTGTATTTTTATTTTGAGGATTTAGGGAAAAAAATGGAAGAAAGTTAGCATACCTGCATAAGAGCGCTACCTGTTCAATATGTGAATGGTTTTCCATGCTTGCAACAAAACTTGCAGCACTAGTAAAGTTTGGAGATGCAATCCACTTCTTAAATCTGTCTTTGCGTTCCTCTAATTTGCCCAGAAGTTCGCGCTGCAAATGCACTTTTTCTCTCACTCCTAACTTGGTGGTCAACTGCATATTTAGCATGCTTTTGCTGAAAATGCCTTTCCAAATTACACTTTTTATTATTTGGTTCATTCTTCTTTGATTCCTCTGTTCTCATCAGCCATCTTCTTTTTTCACTGGTTTGTTTCCAACAGCCTCCTGCCTGGCAGCAAGCCGTGCACTGTATCCGGTCCTAAAAGGTGAATTTGACTTTTCCCCTTTCCTTTGAGAATTGCAGTTTATACTAGTTTTGGTAATGCTTGTCAGTTATCAACATGAACTTATGAATGCTTCATTGTAATATTCTGCCCACTTGCTTATGTATTTCTATGTTAATTTTTCATGTATTTTATCAGACAAGGGTTATGTGATGTAATGTAAATCACTTTATAGTGACACAATGGAGAAATTCACTCTCTGCATTTGACCGAGGCCCTTGGGGAGCAGTGGGCTGTGTATTGTGTGGCGTCCGGGGAGCAGTGTGGGGTTAAGGATTTTGCTCAGGAACCCAGAGTGGATGCTGTGGGGACTGCACCGGGTACTTGGGCCAACACCCAATTAGATCACCAAGGTCAATCAGGGCCAGCTCCTTGTGAGCATGTGGCTCGTCAACAGGATTTAAGACAGCTCCCTGGTGGCCATCTTGAGTTTGCCCTGATGAAGGCCTAAGAGGTCCGCATTTTTTAAAATTTAGACATCTCCTACTAAGCGCCTCAGTCTTTGATCCCTACACTTTAGGGACAGAAGGACCAACATTTTTAAGCATTTAAGTAGCACTTCTGCATGCTTTGAAAATATTTAAATCATTGTTGGAGTTTAGTGTTTGTTTTTGTTTTTTTTTAACTCAAGATAGTTGTTTTAACATCTCTTTGTGTTTTATGAAATTACTTTAGTTTTCTACCTAATATCTTATTTTTTTCTTTCAGGTCAGTCAGCATATAGACAGATAATTTTGTCTTGTGTCCCTTGTTGACCTGAACAATACAGTATGTGTCAGTGTTTTTATTTCCCCTGTTGCACAGCACATCAACACTTCAAGCTGACAGAAAAATCAGTCACTCCACCTGATTCATTTAGGCAGTAAGAGCTCCTGAACATGTGAAATAACTCCTAAAGGAGAAACTGGATGTGAAATATGTTTCTAATGTGTTTCAGGCAGCTTCAAAAAACCCTTTTTGAACTAAAATGTCCATGGCAGAACAGTAGAAGATGGATTAAGTTAGTCAGAAATAATCTGTCAAAAAGCTCATATTTGATCCTGTATGACTGGGCTAAATTCCAAACAATGAATAATTTATCAAGCCGAACATATAAAACCAGCATTTTAAAACACATACTTTTCCAGCGTTTTATTGTCATTACACTGTCACAAGTATAGAGCAACGAAATCAACTCTCTGCATTTAACCCATCTCCTTAGGGATGCGTATTTGATTTACAAATGGTTGAAAATGATTTCAAAGACCATAAACATCTCTAGTTGAGTTAAGCTGATCAGCCAGAACAGCTTATACATCAGTGCTCAGATCATATTCTCATTATCAGTTCGTATGAAATCGTACGAAAAGTTATGCACGGTATTTTGTGGGTTTTTGATATTTTTCCTCGAAAAACACATATCAGTGCGCATGCGCAGCCAACCAGACGAAAAAAGCAGATCAGCGGACGGACGTAAAACTGGGACGGACGAGCTTTCGACAGTGCAATAATTACTTCATGATGTCTCTCACTAGGTTGCTTGCTGTTTTGTATGTTAGGGTTAGGGTTAATTGTATGTTAAATTGTATGTTATTCAATGGTGCGTAAGATGCGCATGTGCACTGATATCTTGTCTCGAGGCAAGACGTAAAAATACAACAAAATACGTCGAAAAAAACGTCAAAAACCTACAAAATACTGTGCATAACTTTTCGGACGATTTCATACGAACTGATAATGAGAATACACTGTTAAGTGAACTGTTTGCTGTAAGAACAGCACAGGTCAGAATCTGTTTCTGACAGAAACAGAAACAAAAATTGAGACCTTAATATATCTTTTTTAAATGAACATAGTTGTTGCCGCTGATCCTGCATTGAAAATCCAGTATGTTTAACGGAGCATATCTTTGAGTATCATTTATATCTCAGTAATTCTGACTTTAAATAAGACCTTTTTATTTTATCTTTTGTGCAGGCAACTTTCCTTCATGTCTTATATTTCAGGCATGATCTGATTGTTTTAAACTGGCTGCTATGTATCCCACTCAGATGGGGGTGTTCCACAAACTCGTATCTCTGTGAAACCAGTCAAGCCTACATCTCAACTAGAAGGCCTAAAGAAGGAGTGTCTAAAGTCAGAGGCTGGTGTCATGAACCTTTAAGATGTAGGCCTGTTGTTTCCTTTGGCAAATCTGATTTTTACTGATTGCTATAAGCTTTTGCTGAAATGCAGTCAACTGAATCAGATGTGTTACAGCAGGGAAACTTCTAAAACCAGCAGGGGAACTTCTAAAACCAGCAGGGAAACTTCTAAAACCTGCAGGGACTGACTTTGGACACCTTTGACCTTCAGCAGACCTGGTTCTATTTAGCTTATTATTTCTCTAAAACCAAAAAAATCATCTCATAAATTCTCTAAAATCTATGTAAACCCAGGGTTTTATTTAAGGGTGCTAAATTTAATCAGCATTAGTGAGCAATTTGCTGTGTTTTGTTTTCAGCTCATCTTGAAGGTCTAAACCAAGAGGTCCATCTTGCTTGTTTAATCGTTAGACAAAGCCGCAGTTTCTGACTTGGACTTGCTTGCAAACTTTAACAAGTGAATTCCTTGTACTGTTACTGCAGAGTTTTTTTTTTTTTTTGGTCTGTTTGTTATGCAGTGGGTAAATAATGAATATTTACCAAACCAAATAAGAGCGAAGAGACTGATTCCAAACTCCTCTCCAAGATTTGCATTAAAAACTGGCTGATTTGACCTAATGAGGACATTCTGCAGCTGCTTCCAGAGATGGAACTTCTTTTAAAGCTAAAACTCTACTTTGGTGTTTAAGGTTGACAAATTTACATCACAGGTTTTTGGTGATTAAAAGTTGGACCCTTATGGTTTCTGAAAGTTCTGGTGTTCTCCTAATGTTCTCATTATGGATTTTTTTTTGGTGCACTGCTGTTTCTCATCTTTTCATCACACTCTGATCTCACCTTTGAAGTCAGGTGAAGCCTCACGCTGCTCCCAAAGGTTTTTGGCTGTGTGATGTTTTTCTCTTCTATTCCCTATATTTTGTCTTGCTCGTGCTCTGTGTGAGATTGTCTTACATCCAGCTGCTCTCTCACAGTGGAAACCTGTGACCTTCACTTACACGGCGGCCTCGTTAAACATTCGGCCACCTGCCAGATACTGTTTATCATTTCACAAATGATTCTGATATATTTTCCCAGTAATAATTTATTCTGGATCATTACCCCCATGCAACACAGAGGCACTCTATGAAGGACCTATGAATGATTCTGGGGAATTCATAACACCACCATGGTCCATTTGTTAGATCAGAGTAAATCATACAGGAATAAAGGTGAGCTAAAAACCACTTTACATTAATAACGTGTGCAAACTGGACAGGTTACAGAGGATGTTTGGGTGAGGAAGAGGTTTCTGCCCTCAATTACCCCCCTGAGTGTGTGTGGAGATGTGGAATTACACAAAAAAGAAAAGAAAAATGTGATGAAGAGACTCATCTTGTTCCATCTGCAGCCTGTTAGTAAGTAAAAAACAGACTCAGCATCAGAGACTCCGCTACAATATTTTATTTTTCTATTGCAGAGTCTGTTTTTTGCTTAAACACTGACACCAAACAAGCATCTCTTAATACATTTCCCCTTATTTGCAGTGAGAGTTATATCTTTTATATTCAGCTTTATTCCAAAGCATTTCACCAAGAACATTCACAACAGGAAAAAAAAAAAAACTTTCCAACAAAAAGCTGCTTAATTGATAAAACACCAAAATAAAAATGAATAAAACAGAAGCGACTGAAACAATCAATACATTAAGGCTCCTTCAGAATGTGTGAAATGGAGCTCATCGGATTAGTCCCTAAGTGATTAATGAGAAGCATGTTTTGTTTAGCGCTGCAGTGTTTTATTTTTACTCTGCTTATGTGGGTTTGCACTGAATTTGTTGCCATTTTGAGCCCTATAGACATTCACTTCTCAGAATCCATTTCATGCCCCCTTTACTGTCCTTCCTAGTTAAGGTAGAAAATGAGAGCAGCATTTAAACACAGTTGATATAACTTACTGTATTGGAAATTGAGAAGTGCTTAGTTTAAGGATTAAAGGTACTTTAAAATTAGGGTCCAGACAGTGACCAAGGCTCCTGCTCTGTGAAATATTCTTGGTCTGCATAAAAAGCAGAAGTCTTTATTTTTCATTGTTCTAAGGGATACATCGATATTTTTAGCAGCTCCAAACAGTGTATGCAAATGGTGCAATAAAAAGAAACTACATATTTAAAAAAACATAAAAAATGACTGTGCAGTTACAGAAGAAACATATATATGCACCAGAATATGTTGAATGTAATAGTATCGCACAGTATTGTAGAGATTGCACTGAGTGTATTGACATGTGATTGTTTGTAGTTACAGAGTATGTGAGGCATTTTTGTCCTTATCCTCCTGGAGTACCCAGAGAGAACTCATGCATGCATGGGGAGAACATGCAAACTCCATACAGAAAAAGACCCCACGCTTGGACTCAAACCCGGAACCTTCTTGCTGAAAGTATATAGTGCTAACTGCATTATCATGCAGCCCTGTGGTGAAATATATAAAAAATAAACTGTATCATAAAATGGGTGTTTCCCATTCTTAAATATGCTGAGCAGTTTTCCATCCCTGTTTTGAAATACAGTGTAACTCACACTGGTAACTATCACTGCACTAACACCACCAAGATCATCTCCAGAAATCCCAGCTGAGAAACACAGACCAAAAACTTCTCAATGCTGATCTGGTCATCACAAAAATCAGTATCTGCTGATCACTGATTCAAGCATCAAATCAATAAATTCTTCAATGCTATTGGCTCATGCACATTGAAATTATACTATTGAGTATAAGATTAGGAGATGAGAAAGTGTCATAGTCAAAATGGAAGATAGATAAAATAATGTTGACAAAGGATGAAATAAAGAAAGCTCTGGTTTGTAAGTGGCATTTAAAAAGTCCTTTAATTAAGCCCTAGACTGTTTTGCCGTTCACATTTGTGTGACCATTATTTATATGATGTTTTTGCTGCTGTAAACACCAGAATTTTCCCATTGTGGGACAATAAAGGGATTTTTTTTTTTTTGCTATTCTTATTTCTAATACATTCATGACAAACAGGTTTGCACATATGTATGAAAAATAAAAAATAAAATAATAAAAAACAAAAAGTTTTTTGCTTATTTTAAAACTGGATAAAAATAGCCTGAACAAATACTTAAAAGCATTTTTAAACTCACATTTTCTTTCATTAAAGTCAGTACACCTATCTAAGCCAACCTGGAACTACGTTAAAAAAATGATCATCACTTAAATCTGATACGTTGATCTTTATTCAATTTTGCAATAATTTGCAGTGGACCCTCTCCGCTGACTCTATTACAGAAATCTACAACCATGTCCTTCATTTTGTACATATTTACTATGAGATGACTGTTTCCACCATCTCCTGCAAAGTGGCTCAGTAAAGAAAAGATGAAGCTTTATTCCCTTTTCTGCTCTACATGGGAATTCTAATTAAAAGTTGCCCATCAGCTGTGTTAGAACATGTCACCTACATTCACATCAGATCATTATTACATTAATCAGCTCCTGCACAAACTCACAGACCATCTATATGCTGCCATGCTTAAATACCAATTAAACAGCGCAGTCTACAGAGGCGTTAGAGAATATATCCTGATTGCAGCTCGTTATTCCAACAACCCAACAGATGGCTTCGCTTTAAGTAGCTACACCCAGACCTTGGTGCCCTTCAGCAACGACAGCCAAACAAACAAATTATGTTATTGATTCAGAAGTCAAGAAATAACATGTTCTCTTGCAACGTAAACTGTCAAAAATCCTGCTAATGTGCCATCAGATGAATAAAACTATCTGAAAACTACATTTGTTAGGTACTTTTCCTTTAGCGAGAAACATAGCAGTAAAGAATGAAACCTAAATAAGCAAAACTCAGACAAACAGAGGCAGCAGACAGCATCCTGCATCTCAGTGGTTAATATACACAATCAGACTTCATTACAGAAACAGTGTGATACCAAGTTATAAGCTCTCCTGGAAGGAGGTTTATAACCGCCTCTAATGTTTTTCTGCCTCTGGACATGAAGTGTTTCATCAGCATCTGAATTATTTAAAACTTCAACTGAAAATCACACTTCTTGTTTTTTTAATGTCTTTGCACCACATGATATGTTATTATTTCTTACAGGTGATAGATTTAATGGTCAATATAGCATATCATTTGATCTAGATTATATCAATTCACATAAAGCAGTCATTCACAAAAGAATATTATCTCAGGTCAATTCTTATCAAGTCATAGAAAAGACAATTTGATCAGATTTTAATCCAGTTAAAACCAATACAATGCCATCCCACAGCCAAATTCTGGATCTAGTTAATTGAACTCCAGTCCAATTTATGATACATTATTCATATGACCTTTGGTAAAATGATCAAAGGAACCCCAGACCTAATGGCTTTTTAACTCGGAGCTAGGATCTAATAAATAAGACACCTGAATGTGTCACATTTATAACAGTCTTAGATTAAAGTTGCATAATAAGATTTTCTACAAAGGATATAAAGGTTTCCACCTCACACTAAACCCTTTTATTGATCCATGCAATGTGTTTCAAATCTATTGGATCTTAAGGAAAGAGCTCATATGTTGGTCTGCCAAAAGATGGGTGCTGGAATGAGTCTCCTCGCTGTAAAGGACCAGCAGGTTTTACTGAATTTCACATAAGGCATGTTTTTATTTCAAATATTAAGGCAAACATATTCAAGGGCAATTTTCTGTCTGTATAGAATGTATCAGGATCAGCTCCTCTCCTAAAGACAAAGGCAGACACATTCTCCAGCCTAGACTTGGACATTTGGCATAGAAGCCAACCAGGCCTTATTGGACATAACTTACTGACACGTTTTTATCTTTGTTACATTTATACAGGTCAATGTTGCTATAAGTGTAGCGGATACATCTCAAATCAAACACACGCATGTGAATAACACAACATAGTGTGAAAAATATTTCTTATTATTAGTGTTTAAAATAGGTGAGAGTCTGACATGATGTTGCAGCTTATAGGGCTGCACTAAACAGGGACCTCATCACATATAAATCCAAATCTTTGAAGTCTTTCGCTTAACCTTCTGGTCTTAAGTTCAAAAAAATCCACTGGACTTTGTTTCCAAGATTTGAAGACGTTTCGCCACCTCTCCAGGAAGCTTTCTCAATTCAAATGTCTGGATCCGCAGTGAGTTTGAGTCTTATATAGGCCTTGTATCGCTTGGAAACATGCAAATGGTAACTGATGAGTGGGTCGTTTGGTTCCATTGTTAGCCTGCACCAAAGGCATGTTTCCAAGCAATGGATGACTGAATCTTCATCAGCATTCTGGTATTAAGATTTCAACAATTATTCAAGTCAATCTTGTGCAGTCTAAACATAGATTTTCTCAGGTTTTTCAAAGTCACCAGTGATTGTACCCTCTGCAGTTAAGGAATTCAAAGTATCATAGAGGTCCCTCTCAACAAAGTTTAATGAATCACTACTATACCTGGTTCTTACTTAGCAGCATCTATCTTCTTCAACCCAAGGAGGGCAAGCAGGGGGCCTGAACCAAGAGCGCTCATCTGTTAATCGACAACATGAATTAAAATCAACATATAAATTGCTACACATCTGAAAAATGTTTCTCTACCAGCAAAAGAATAAATCATTTTCTTAGTGTCAGCAAGTGTTACGGTAACACACTTTCTGAAGTGGAGGAGAATTCCCAGGAGATTGTTGTTGCAGTTAGAATAAAAGAGACACCTTCAAATTGAGCATTTAAAGTTAAGTGGAAGCTGCCTGGTCTTCTGTGGATGATATACATCAAAGGTAGGCAGGTATTCTCCCATTTTCTATTTGTTAACTTCTGTTGACAAGTCTTTGTATTTTAATCTACCATATTCTGCAAAAGACAGAAAAGGTTTCCCCCTTTTTTTTTTCTTTTTTTTTTCTCCAAGTGTGAGAAAAGTTATTGTGAGGCTCTTGAGTGCATGTTCCCTGTTGACTGAAATATTGCCAGGGGCTGTGACATATCAGAAGGGCAACCTAGCATTTTTTCATTCTTAGGGAGTCTTTCTTTAATAATGTTGAAAAACTATAATATCTTCACTGCAAAAAAATGAAATCTAAGTAAGCCAATTTTTCATAAATAGGTGCATTTTTCTTGAATAAAACAGGTAAATGGCTTGGCTGCCGATGGAATAACACAATTTACATTAAAATTAAGAAAAAAATATAATATAATATCCAATTATGTTACTTCAAGGGTCAAAATACACCTTCCATTGGCATATCATCTTATCTACACACTCAAGTTAAAGGTAAATACACTTATTTTAAGAAATTTTTACTCATTTTCATATTGTTTTGCATTATTTTGTATTATAAAGTGTAGCACTATTGGCAAAGCATTTTAGAGTACCTAAGACTATCTAGGCATATAGCTGTTTTGTCATCTATCACGTTGAGATATTCCTGCTGTTTAGTGTTTCTCATATTCAGACAGAAGACAAGGACTTCCAATCTTCATGACCTGGATCTTCAAAGTGTCCAGTTTGCTAAATTTCTAAAGTTTATAAAGGCATACATGTTCTATGATGACCCAACACAGAAACAGTCACTGGGCAAATGCAGCACAGTGAAGACCTTTGAATTGTTTTTGTATTTAGGACTGAGCAAAACGTTTTCTGCCTTGGTGTCCAGTGGGGTATCTTAGAAACTACAGATTGGTGTTTATGAAGAAAAACACACTTTAAACAGCATCCATTGTTAGAATTTTCCATTGGTGTCTAGAAATCACATTTAACTATGACAGAGGTCCACAATTCCAGTTGGTTAGAGCTGTAACCATACAGATTTTACAGTGGGATCTAAATAACATGTCATGGTCAGAGATGACACAAGATTCTTTATATTACTACCAAAGATACAGTGGTTTTTTTAAGAAGGGGGTTGCCATCCCCCCCTCAACCCCCCGTCAACTCCGGTACTATCTATGATCATCCAGAATAAAAATGGACTATATTTGAAAAATGTGATTATATGGCACTTGTACCCTTTACTTGTCAAATCACCTCTCAACTTTTCCTCCAGGCTAGTGTCATTATCTATAGTGTGACGTCAGGCAAGTTCAACAACATCCAGTTGGGCTTGCCTTCAATCATAGTTTTCATCGAGTTCAAGGGTTCCCCACTGGCTAGATTAACCTGGAGCCTTTGGTTATTTTCACAAACAGCTGGTTGCAGCCTGCCTGTATTTCAGTTGGTGCAATTTTTCCTCAATTCTCACAGAATGACGTCTGATTGCAGAAAACCTTTTTCCTTCTTATACTTCAATAAATGATAAATGCTTTCAGCATTTTTCAAAAAGCAAGCGCTTCCTTTCAGCACCACCGTCCTTCCCCTCAGTGTTCACAAATAATGTACTATGCAAACCACCTCTGAAAGGAAGGAAATAATTTCCTTTTAAACATTAGCTTCAGCAGAGCAGACTGTTGTGCAACCTGAAGATGTTAAATTCCAGGCGTGAGGGCACAAGGGGTCTTGAAGAATCTTTCTACTGCATTTAATCACCATCTTTAATTGCTCTCTTAACCTGAAAATATAATCCAGAGCTAGAACTTAACAGGTTGGTGTTCTCTGAGGGCTGCTGAAAGTCATTTAGCGAAATCAGGCAAGTCACAAGCTGAATTCCAATCAGCCGAGGTAGGCAAGGCGAAGGATTGTACGCTCCATCTCTCAGTAAAACTCTAAGCAGGCTGGTGATGTATGACACATCGGTTATTCATATCAGGATTATTCCGTCAAATGTCCTGCTAACATTAGCAATTCTAAATATGAGATATCTCTGAATGTGGATCTGTCATGTCCAGTGTAAATGTGAGTTTTATTACACACAGTGGCCAGCTTGGGCTTTTCAAAAACAAGCCCATTGATACATTTTTCTTTCAAGCGTTAAGATTAGAGTCAGAGCGGGAAGATTACATTGTGTGGCGGGCAGGACATTCTCATCTATTTGGCAACATGAGCTAAATCTCTTCATGTATAATTACGCTGCCAATAGGAGTGTGACGAAAGGACAGCTTGACACTTCAACATGAAGACAACAGAGAGAAAATCATTCTGTTCCCAAAATAAAAACTAAATTTACTTTAATTATCTTTCCTTGTCAGGCTTTTTACAGAAAACGATGCTACTTGATTTGCAATCCCTCCCAATTTCATACTGCATTTTGTTCTAAGTATGATTGTCACATAATAAGACTGTTGGGGCAATTAGCACAGCTTTCATGAGGGAATTACTTCTGCACTTCATTAAAATGAAGCAGAGAATATAATTGCTGCTTTTTTTTGCATCTTTTTTCCCTGAACGGTCCCCTGCCTCCATCTCTGTTTCCTTTCTCTAGGAATCTGCCTCTTACATGCATATTTTAAGGCAACCTCACTCAGAAATCTATTTGAAACTGCAAACAGTGTAGAAGAGTGAGTGTACCGCATCTCTCTGGAGAGGAGAGCTGGATTCCAGGTTTTTCACGATGAAAAACAGTGCCGTTATTACTGCTTTTTGCCTGTGAGGAAAATCACTCCTTCCTCTCCCCCTCACTACTTTTCTCTGATCCCTCCGTTTGGCAAAGATGATTTAAGGGCTTGTTTAACACAGTCAGTAGCTTCTTTGCTTTGCAGAGCACACAGTGGTGCAGGAGTGCAGTTTTTAATGCGTTTACAAGTTGAGCGTGCATGTGGGCTGTGTTCAGTGCTTCCTTCTCACTCAGCATGTTCTGCAAGAGTCTCCGTCCATCTTGATAGCGAATGATGTGTGTGTATTTATCTTTGAAGTTTGAAGAAAAATGCCCACCGAGGACGTAACCTTCCATCCTCCCTGCTGACGGAAGCTTTTTCACTTCATTTGCATGCCAGTGCAGATGGAAAATAGCTCAAAGAAAGCAGACTCGACATGACCAGAAAACAGGTTCCAGGGTCCTATTTTACACAGAATCATATCTCTGGATTTCACTCTCCCTGACCTTACTTTCTTTGATTGTTGGACCAGAGGTTAAATCAAAAGTCTACCTGAAACAGGAAAATATGATTACATCAAACAGTTTAACACTAACATACAGTGAAATCATTGCTATCAATAAGGATATCCTTAATCATAACAATGAAAAAGATTTCAGTCTAACATCTTACTGAAAAAAATCTGAGGGATGAATAGTTTTCCTTAATCATTTTTTTACAGTTAAATACTATGATTCAGGTTAAGAAGGTTAAGAATCAATTAACTAAAGGTTATTGGTTCATGATAAAGCTAATCATTTTATGAAACATTGTTTTGCTAAATAATGGTTTATTTACCTCTTGGATAAGCATTGTGGATGGGTTTGAACACATTCTAGTAGCTCTAAATTAGTTCAAAGCTGATCTCATTCCAAATTCTTTAAGATAAACTTTGTTTTTCAAACCTAAAATCCATTCAAACTTTGTTATTGCTTCATTTTTTTGGTTTATAATCATGTCTTTTTCTTCTTTGTTGTGGATATAGTTGCTCAGTTTAGTGGAGACTTTCTAGTTTAGTCAAGAGTTTTTAACTGAACTACCTTCGATTTGGGGATGAGGCAATTCTGTTCATAAAAACTTATATTTTGAATTATTGTTGTGGTTAATCTGTTCCATATATGAACAGAGTTATCTGTTTGACCATGATTTAAACCAAATTGCAACTTTCATTTGTTGTTCTAACATAGTCAGTTGGGCGTGTATTACAGAACAATATATAAAAGGGCAATTATTATTTGGTTAATTTTCCACCCCTTCTTGGGTGGGCATCAAATATACCATAACTGCACAACACTCATGATCCATCCATCCATCCATCCATCCATCCATCCATCCATCCATCCATCCATCCATCCATCCATCCATCCATCCATCCATCCATCCAT